>NC_046658.1:177726393-177733639 GCF_010883055.1 Belonocnema kinseyi
AATTATCTCAACCTATAAATAGTTCCAACCTGTGAATTGTCCCAACCTATACAGTGTTCGAACTTATATAGTGTCCCAACCTATGTAGTGCCGCAGCCATAAAATTGACCCAACCTATACAGTGTCCCAACCTATAAATTTTCCCAACCTTATACAGTATCCCAACCTATACGACACTCCCCTATTATGTGTTTCGAGCAATAGCACAATTATTTCTTCTTTGAAAATTCAAGATCTAGCAGTGCAGTTCCTGGTAACTCAATGGATATGAAACAATAAAATTCATGTACAACCATTACAATTGCAGTGCAGGCTCACGTAAACAGAATCAAGTAAACAGCTGATACGCAAATAATGACTTGCTTGGTTTAAGATTGCAATGACCTCACGATAATACAATACAGTACGATATTATCAAAAGAAGCTATTGTCGGATGTTATTAACAATGAGTTGTTATTAATTCCAACAATTGAAGATATGAGAATGACAACTCGATAAGGTCAAAATATTAAATTTCATATGATATATAAAAGAAAAGTTTTCTGCGTTTGTTTTTAAAATCTTTATTTGTCTCTAATGAACCGAAAAAGAGGTAGTTTCGAAATCTGATTTTCAATTGTGGATCTTTTTCATGCTCTGCGTGCATGAAATTATTCATAAGAAAGTTGATTTAATTTTTATTCCAAATAAAAAATTTTAAATAGAGACACCAAAGTTACGATTCGTTCCAATCTGCAGGGTTTGCTTATGAATATTTCAAGAGTTCTTTTAATTGAGGGCAAATAATTTTCACGTCAATTTCTTGAAAGAAATCTTTTCATTTAAATATTTTTGTGTAACGGATGTTTTAAATATTAGCAATTTTAGGCAGTTATATATTTTTTCTTATTTGGAAAATGAAATGTATTGTAAATGTAATCTAATAATTGAATAATCTGTGTTAAAAAAAATATTACATCATTAAGATAATTTAATTTTCCATCAAGTCATTAAACTTGCAATAAAACAATAATTGTTAACCTATAAAGATAAATTTGATATCAAAATACGAAGTTTTAACAAAATACCTTAATTTTTGAACAAAATGTTTGATTCTTAAGAACAAAAAAAATAAGTTTATAGCCAAAAATGCAGTAGTTACATTTTTAGTTAAAAAAAATTAAATTTTAAAATAAAAAAAGAACTTTGAACCAGTTAAATTCAACGTACAGAGACGAATTTAAAAAAAAAGTTGAATGCTCCACCAATGATAAGATTTTTAAAAAAGAAGATTAATTTTCTACCTAAAAAGACGAATTTTCAACACATGATTGCAGTTTCCAAGCTAAAAAGTTAATTGTTTTAGAAAATATTTAACTTTAAAACCCGAAATGATGAATTTTCAAGAAGAAGGTTAACTTCAAATTAAGAATGATGAATTTTCAACACGACAGTTAATTTTAAATAAGGAAAGATGCATTTTTTTACTAAAGAAGATAAGTTTTCAGACAAACAAGAAAAATTTTCTACAAAAAATTAAATAATTATATTTTCAGTTAAAAAAATTAATTTTCAACAATCTAAAAAAATTTTGAACTAGTCAAATTCAACGGGAAAGGTGGAATTTTCAACAAAATAGTTGACTCTTTGAACAAATCAATTTTAAAAAAAAATGGATTTTTAACAAAAAAGTTAATTTTGCAAGGAAATAAGTCAAGTTCTTTAGAAAATACAGTTGAGTTTTCAACCTGAAGAGATGAATTTCCACAAAGAAACTTAACTTTTAATCAAGAAAGATGAATTTTTAACAAAATAGTTTAATTTTCAACTGAAAAAGATGAATTTAAAGCCTGAAAAATTAATTTGTAATAATAAAACGAATTTTCAAGAAGTTAAATATGGAATTTATTCAGTTTAAAGATAAAAAATTAATTTGTACAAAACAACCAAATTTTTTCTAATACATAAATTTCCATCCCAATGATTCAATTTTGAAGCAAAAAAGACTAATTATCTGCATTCAATTAAACATTCAACCAAATCTTTGCATTTTTGACCAAATTATGATTTTTTCACCCAGAAGATTAATTCATAGTTAAAAGGGAGAAACGAATTTTTAACCAAATTCTTACATTTTCAACCAAGAAGATTTATTTTCAACTGAAATTATGAATCTTTAAAAAAAACGCAACAAAAATATTCCAAATTAAACCAAATAATTAAATTTGTAATCAGAAATATGATTTTTCAACAAAGGAGAATAATTTTCTACCAAAAAAGACGAATTTTCCACAAAATAATTAAATTTTCAATTGAATAGTAGAACTTTTAACACAATGAGATAAACTTTGAATTAAAAAGATAATAGCAGACTTTTACTCCAACGGAATTAACTTTTACAAAAGAAAGTTGTGTTTTTTTATTGGGTTCTACTAATTCAGTATGAATTTAATCGAAAAACGGGAAAATCTTGAAATGAAAAAAAAATTATTTTAAAGAAGGTAAAAAGAAGAATTCTTGAAAAAAGGTGTAAAGAGTGGAATAGGATGGCCACCAAACTATAAGCACATAGTTTTTTTATTCACGAAAAATGGAAAATCTTAAGGTGCTTCAAATGTGTGGGCTTCGCTTGATCCACTATACGTCTAAAAGTTTGAGGTTTTTAACGTCATATTTTTATTTCATAATCTACGCAATTATATGGTTTTGGACAGGGAAGCTTTTTCCGAAAAATTTTCTTGTTTTTTTTTGTAATTGATTTTTTTCTTGCGCCTGAAACCAGCAACACTCTAACTGTCATGTACGCAGGATTGTTGGTTTTAGAAGCAGAAAAAACAGCTCCATTAAAAAGAAAAGCAAGAACATTTTCCGAAAAAATCTCTCTTTCCAAAATGGTATAATTGGCTTTAGATTAAGTAGTAAAAATATTTTTATCATTTTTGTTTTCATTTTTTTCGGACAAATGTCAGATTCACATAAAATGTGAATATCTGAAAAAGTAGATGCCAGCAATTTAAATTAATCTTTAGAAAGTTGTATGAAAATGAGGACAAACTAGTATTAATGAAAAACAATGCCGGACTCAAATCTCGGAAGAACTAAAAGGCATTATTATTTCTATATTTGTGGTTAATTTTACTTCAATAAATTAATTGATTCGCACATTCATCCCTAAATTCAAAAGAAAGTGACCTGGCGTTACTTTTCAGAAACTACGTTAGCACTTTTAGAAGTTGGGGCGGGGGTCAAAAAGTCATCTTTTCTATCAAAAATTCAAATACTTTTGTTAAAAATTTGTCTTACTTGGTAAAAATGGAATTTCCTTTGAAATACTGTGTGAAAGTAAATATTTTTTACAGTAACAAACTCAACTATTTGCTTTTAAATAAACTTTTATGTTAAAAATGATACTGTTTTTTAAGAAATTCAAATTTTTATCTTGAAAATTCAACAGTTTAGTTGAAAATTAAACTATTATTTTAAAACTTTATAGTGTATATTATATGAGTTAAAAATCAAACTATTTGGTAGAAAATTGATGTACTTTTTTTTTAATCGTCTTTTTGGGTAGAAAATAATTTTTTTTTATTAAAAAATAGGTGCCGTTTTGGGTACAATATAGTCGTATTTTTTGATAAAAACTTAATCTTGTGTATCGAAAATTCAAATGTTGGGTAGAAAATTCGAATATTTTTTTAAAAAGCCATCTTTTTGGGTAAAAAGTTATTCTTCTTTGTTAAAACTTCAACTTTTTGGATCTCTTTTTGTATGCTAAAAATTCAAATATTTGATTAATAATTTAACTACTTTATTAAAAATCTAATAATTTTTGGAAAATTTCACTATTAGGTTAAAGTCATCATTTATTGTCAAAAATTTAACTATGTTCTTGTACTATTTGCTTAAATTTTAAACTATTTTTAAGAAAACTTGTCTATTTTATTCGAAAGTTTATCTATTTGAATTTTAATGCTACGTTTTACTTAAAGATTAATTTTTGTTTTAAATTCGTCTCTTTTTGTTAAAAATTCATCTATTTGAATAAAAAATATCGTAAACTCCGTCTTTAGCTGACGGGTGCGTTAATTTCGGGAAAGGGGGAGGTTAACAAATGATTTAACCTCAACTTGCAAATAATTCGTTTTTTTTCCTTTGTCGATTCCTTACGACACTGCAGCCAACTTTTTATTTGAGTATAATTGTGTCCTTCTACACTTAATTCTTCACATGGCACATCTTTGACATTCAAATTAATTTTCAAAAATTGCACATTTATGGACATTTTTTTTTCTATTTGTCAAAATACCAAAACATGTCAAAACTGTCTGCTATTTGAACTTGCATACGTCGCTTCGACAATCGGATTGGTTACAATTGGAACGTTTATTTAAAATGAAGAAATATGCAAGTTAATTTTTGCAACAAACAAATAATTAATAAACAAAATTCTTCGATCACAGAAAAGAATTGTAAAGTGAAAGTTAGGATAATTATTTGATTTTACTAGTTTAAAAATAAATAATCAATTTTAGATTTAAGGGAAGAAATACCTTTTTCATCACAAATATAAATTTAAAATAATTTTTTATTTCTTTATGTACTTTCCAATTATTCTTTGTTGTAAACAATTACAAAATTGATTTTACATAAGAGCACCAACGGTAATCAATCCGGTGAATGCGCGCAAAAACATTAATTATAATTAATTAAATATTATTTAATTATTAAATTATTAATTTTTGGCTTTGTATGTACAAATAAAGTTGCTTGGAACTATTTTTCTTGATAATTTATATAGCGGAAATTAATTTTAATGTAAAATAAATAGCAATATATCAATTTTAAATATTTTCCGGTAATTCAAAGGCAATAAAAATTATTTTAATGTCAACATTCCTTATATATTATTGTTAGAACATGTTGGAAATACAATCCCATTAATGTATATCGCACATTATTTTGTTGGAAGAAGTGCTTCGTTTTTTGAGATTTTCAGCTAAGTCTACGATGCAGAGACAGAAGGAATTTTTTATGATATTTTAAGGGAGTGTTTTACACTCCCAATAGAAAGTTTTTATTGCGATTCGAACTTCGCGCAAATAACCTTTTTTTGATTGTATGTATGTATTTATATGAATATAGATAATGCAGTGTATGTTGGGTTTTCTGTCAACAACAAAAAAACTCAAATAAATATATTCTTAAACTATAAAATTTAGTAAATTTTAATGAATTGTCAGATTAATGTATTATAAGTAATAATTTGAACTATTTAAAAATAGTTACTCATTAATATTTTAATTAATTTTCAATATTATTTTCAATAATTTTATATTTGAAACTTCCAAATAGGATTTAAAATTATTGCAGAGTTTAGAGTATTAAAATCGGACTGAAAATTTTGTAGAGATTATAAGAGGTGTAAATGAGAACTTGAAAAACACTGCAAAAATCTTTAAGAGACTCAAAGAGGATTAAAATTGTACTAAATAAGACTTAAGAGAATCAAACAAGGAAGATGAGTATTAAGAAGATCTAAAAAAGAATTCATTCAGCAGATATTTCGACTCGGGGAGATTTTGACCACTGTCAAAAATCAAACGGAGTTTTTTGAGTGAAGATTTTTCTAAATGGGTACTCTCAAAAATGTTTGTTTAAATCAAACAAATTCCTCCTTTGATATAAGTTCAAACAAACGTTTTTCTAAATGTACCAGGTAAACGCACATGATGCGTATTTGATATGTGTGTGTGTGTTACATTAAAGGTACTGAGTCATATTCTGATTATATAGAGACACGTGTTTCAATGGTGACATTAAATCGAATAACATTCATTTAAACAAATAATTATGAAGAATGAAGTGCCATAAATAACATGATCATACGATTAAGAAGTACCCAGAAAATTGTATTTTATAATGTTAAATAAATATTTTTTTAAGCTCCTGAATTATTTGGTCGATTTAAACAACAGTTTTCTGCTTTGAACGAAATTTTTACAGGCTCTAGTACCTATGGAACTAGAACAAATTTGTTTTTACGAATGATTGGTTTTTACAACGGAAGTTTCATCCTGATGAGAAAAACATGTCAAAGCCCAGAGGATGTTGGAAAATTAGATCATCTGTATGCTTGGTTAGTAATCTCAGTGTTAGATTCTGGTTATTTGGTAACATAGTACTACCATCCACGTATATGATTTGAAAAATTACATATGCACTGGAATGTAGTTGCACTTGAATTTAAATAGACTTTTTCCAATTTGTGTTATTCAAAAAAAGAGAAAGGTAAAAACAGATATTGCAGACTTTGCACTCTTTCCCCTAATCAACTCTTTTTTTTCTCAAAGCAATCCTGTTTCTCTTATGTTTTCAAGAAACTTCCTCTTTTTCTTTCTTTTTTTTTTTTGCTAAAATGCAAAATCTTTTCAGTTTCAAGTCAATTTTTGGGTCTTAATTAAAAAGTCTACTATTATATTTTTGGTCAGGAATGCATCTTTTTAAATTGAAAATTATACTATTTGGTTAAAAATTTAATTGCTTCTTTGAAAATTCAAAAATTCTGTTAAAAGCTTATATTTTTCACCAAAAATATAACTCCTTTATTGAGCAATTCATGTTTTGTGGTTGAGGGTTAATTTTTTTATTTAAAAAGTATAATATTATAGTTTTAGTTAAGATTCTATTTTCTGTTCTCTTTGGAATTTCTATTCGCTTTTCATCTTTTGGTTAAGCATTTGTCGTTTTCAATAGAAAATTCGTCATTATTGTTTCCAAATTAATTTTTTTTCTTTCTTTTCTGAAAAACTCATCTTTATTAGCTAGAAGTTAATTCTTTTTTTATTAAAAGTATGCTATTCTGTATTTTGCCTTTACAGTTTGAAAATTTCATAATTTGGTTTGCATTTATTTTTCCTTGACTAAAAATCTGTCACAGTTGCAAATTTCTCCTTTTAATTTAAAAATCCATTTTTTGTTAAAAATGCCAAAATTTGGTTGAAAATTAAGCAGTGTTTTTTTTGAGTTTATCCATTTTGTTGATAATTTCTCTTTTTTCGTTAAATTCAATTGTTTTTGTGGTCAAAATAGAAAACCTTTTAGGTTCTTTTTCATGTTCAGAATTCATATCTAATACTTCGAAATTAAACTTCCATTATTTTGGTTAAAAATTTATCTGTTTAGTTGAACATTCGTTAGTTAGCACAGGTAGATTTTTTAATTATAATTCTGCAAATTAGTTGCAAAAAAGCATTGCAAACTGACCCC
>NC_046658.1:177733649-177791488 GCF_010883055.1 Belonocnema kinseyi
CCCCCTACCAAGGACTGTTTCTGAATCCGTCCCCGTTGGTTGAGAATGAATTTAGAATTGACATTTTTTTTAATGCTTGTTTTTTAATTAAATTTAGTTGTTTTTAATTTAAAATTGAATTCTTTTTTCGTTCAAATTTCATCTTTATTAGTTGAAAGTCGAACTACTTCCTTGAAAGTTAAATCACTTCGTTAAGTTAGAAATAAATGGTTAAAGTTAATTTTCTTGGTTGAAGAGTCATCTTCTTGGTTGAAAATTTTTCGTTTATTACAAAAAAATTTATTATTAAGCTGACAATTGAACTATTCTATTTTGATATTTTGAGTTAAAAATTAAACTATTGGATTGTATTTTTTGGAAAATTCAACATTTGGTTGAAAATGTTTTTTTTTTTAATTCGCATTTTCGATTTGAAAACTCAACAGCTGTGTAGAAAAGTCGTGTATTTTGGTTGAAATTTAATTTTTTATTGTACAAATGTAATCCTTTATTTTTGAAAATCTAACTGTTTGGTTTAAAATTAATCTTTTTTGGTTCAGGATTAAACTATTAATTTGCAGATTTAACTATTTTGTTTATTCTTTGCTTATAAAATTTATCAATATAGTTGATTTTTAAAAATTTGGCTTTTTCGTTTGAGCAATCACCTTACAGATTAAAAATGTTAATTTTTGATCAAAAATTATAATTTTTCGTCGAATATTTTCGGATAAAAATCGACTTCTTGGCTTGAAAATCAAACTAATTGCTGTAAAATTAACTTTTCTATATAAAATTCATACGTTTGGTTTAAAAATGCAATAGTTGTGTAAAAAATGTGTCTTTTGGTAGAAATTGTTTACGGTTTAAAATGCAACTGTTTCAATAAATTTTTGTTTGGTTTCATTTTATAACTGTTTTTTGAAAAAAATTTCTTTTGTTAGAAAATTAAACATTTTGGTTGGATATTTTTTCTTGTTTGAAAATTCAATTCCTCTTAAAGATTTATTTTTTCTATTCTAAACATTTGCCTTTGAAAATTCGGACCTTGCAACTTTCTTAAATATTTTCTTTAAAAATATCAAATTTTCAGCTTGTTAAGTAAACTTTGTTTGATAATTTGTATTTTTTGTTTGAAATTCATTTTTTTTTGGTTGAAAGTTCACTTATTTCGTTGAAAATGCAATATATTCTACCGTAAGATCTTAGGAATATGGTACCTTCATTAATTTTATTAAAAAGAATTGATCCCTTCAAACTCTGACATTTTCAAGGACTTTTTATAGCTGACTTTATAAAGTAGCATAAGTAAGAGACAAAATAATAATAATAATAATTTATCACCAAGGTCATTAGAGTTTGAAGAGGTTTGGAAACAATGTAGAATGCGGTATAATTCGGTTTTCTTATATATTCAGAACCGGCTCGACATGTTTACTTATTTATATACCTGAGTTTATAAGCTCCTCTACCCACGTAATGCCCCGCATTAAACGCACGACTCACTCACACAGTCTTACAATTTGCGAATGTATAAGTATTATACTTTAGAATCAGCTACGGACTAGCCAATCGTGACGCCGATGATGTGACGCTGAGATCGTTGAAAGAGGATAGTTATGTACCTCTCACAAGTTCTTAATATCACATTGGACAAAGGTCTTAACACGAGAAAATGAATGACTTGTCTGTCAAATCGTAAAACTTCATATTAAGTACAATAGTTCATTTCAGGCTTGATAGTACATCTCCTTTATTCATCTGCCACTGCAATTAACAGTAGGGGTCGTTCGAAAACTAAGTCATCCTGCCAGGTTTTTTGAAGTTTTAGTTGATGATAATTGATGTTGACTAGTTAAGAATTTAATAAGCAGATGTTGTTGGAAAGGTATGAATGTCATTAGCAGATGTTGTTGACCAGGTAAGAATTTAATTAGCAGATGTTCGGGGTTGTTAGTGTATAGGTATATTGGTCGATTGAACCAGGATACTAATCAAATTCAATAGATTCTAATTAAATTCTTACCTAGACAGCATCAATTCATATTAGCCCTGAAGAAGTATGCTGTAACGTTCACGAAATGTCAGAAAAAATTCGTAGCTTTGTACAATTATACAGCACGGTTATAGGAAGATACAAGAATGGAACAAAACAGCTATACAGATGAATCAGTAAACCAACAAAATCTAATATTTTCTAATTAAAACCTTACCTGGTCAGCATTCATTAATAACGTCTAATGATACACCATGGTTGGAAGAAGATACAATAATGGAACAAACCAATGATTAGTTTATTTCACAATCACTGCCTGTTCGAAAAATATTCAATGATCGTATGTTATTTCGATTGATTATTTATTGAGTTACCTTCTGTTTTTATGTAATGAGGAAGTGAATTATATTTTATTGATCATGAAATAGTAAACGAATATTAAAGAGCGAATCTATGTATGTCTAGTATTTTTCTCTACTTTTTCGCTGTTAAAATAAGTGTAAATATGAGAAAAATTAAATCTTGTTTTATTTGAAGATTTAAGACTGAAATTTGTTTTTATAATAATCTTTCACAGTGTTGAGAATCCTATTTTTTCTATATACTACAGCTTTAACTCAAACTGTGAGCTTTAGCAGTATTCACTTAACATTATTTTATCATTTTCTAATCGTAAAACAGCACTGCAATTCTTAATGTCAGTAGTAGAATTTACTTTACCATTACTTTCCAGGTCAACAAGTTATATATATTTAACAAAATACTGACATCTTCCATTTGTTTTATACAGAAAAATTTATAAAACAAATGAAAATATAATTGTATTTTCCACCATGTATAAACTGTATAACATTTTTTTGAACTGTGTTCGAAACAGCACATAACTAAAAGAAGGATCTTTTCTTTATCCAAAAGTATAAATCCAACAATAAATATCCTTAAATGTTTTATTTATCGAATTCTTTAATAATGATTTTTGTAAGGATAGCAATGCATTTGGCATATTCAGTATTCGCAAAAGAAGACTATAAGTGGATTTTTCCTAAGCAGGTAGTGATGGCGAAATCAACTAATGCAGATGGGTTCTTTCATGGGATTGGAAAAAGTGAAATTTGGATGAGTATACCAAACAAAATCCACAATCTTCTAATCAAATACTTACCTTATCAACATCTGTTATTATGAGCTAAACATATGGAACGACAGCAAGACGATACACCAATGAAAAAAACCAACTATACACATGGGTTCTTTTAAAGGATTGGAAATAGAGAAATTTGAATCAGTACACTAAGAAAATCCAAACTATTTTTATTGAGTTCTCATCAGTAACATCAATTACCATCAGCTAATCATAAAACACTGTTAGAAGGGAATACAATAATGAAATAAAAACCAATTCTACTGATGTTTTCCTTTAAAGGCTTGGAAATATAGACAGATGTTTCTTTCAAAGGATTGGAATGGGAAAATATAGACCAGTATACCAGAAAAATCAAACATCTTTTAATCAAGTTCTTACTTTATCAGCATCGGTTAACATCAGCTAATCATTCAGCACGGCTGAAAGAAGAAACAACAATGCAACAAATCAATTATACAGATGTGTTCATTTAAAGGATTGGAAATAGAAAAATTTTAACCAATATACCAACATAATCCAGCATATTCTAATCAAATCCTTATCCTCAAAATCAAATAACATCAGCTAATCATACAGCAATCTTGGAAGAAAATACAGCAATAGAGCAAACCAACTATACAAATGAATTCTTTTAAAAGATTAGAAATGGAAAATATAGACTAGGATACCAGCAAAATCCAATATATCCTAATTAAATGCTTATCTCCAACATCAATTAACATGAGCTAATCATACAGCACGGCTGGAAGTAGATACAACAATGGAACAAACTAACTATACTGATGGGTTCTTTCAAAGAATTTGAAGTAGAGAAACTTGAAAGTGTATAATAACAAAATTCAAAATATTTTAAACTATAAAATTCTTCCCTTATGAACATCAACTAACACACGCTAATCGTACATGATGGCTGGAAGAAGATACAACAATGGGACAAAGCAGCTGTAACGATGAATCCTTTCAAAGGATTGGCAATGGGAAAATATAGACTAGTATAAGCACGGTCGGAAGAAGATATAACAGTTTATTTAAACAATCATCAATTGTTATTGGATGACTAAACCTGGACAATTGTTTATCAAATTTGCCTATAAAATTATAAATTATTTATTATTAACCATGAAATCAATTAAACAATGGTTTTTGACTCTAAATTGTTCAAATTTAGTGCAAATCAATTTTACTGCCAATCCCCATAAATCCATTTCAGTAACTTATTTTTTCATAATAAGTTAAATGAATTTTTTAATAATTGCAATGCTACAAGACAAATATTCTCAATATTTTCTTTATTGTATCTAGGTATTGCGGATTAAACCCAAGTATTTTCCAAAAACCGTACTATTAAAAAAAGGAATTAAACATTTTTGTTATTAAATAAAATTTTTTCGGACGTGAAAAATGTTTGTGTATTTTTATTATTTTTTAAATTAAAAAATTGTTTTCTATTTATTACGTAGTATAATGAAATGCATGAGTGTGTTCTACGATGTAATTTTTTATTTATACTACATTATTAATAGGGTTAAGAAAAAGCTGGTCTAATACACGGACTTTATGTCATTTTCCTGTGAAGTCTAATAGTGCTATTACTTTTTTCGTATCGGATATTATCAAACAAGTTTTTTTAACAAAAATTCTTTGAATATCGAAAATTAACATTTTTTCTAAATGAAAAATTTTTTAATCAAAAATTTTCATCCGACCACAAACTTTTCTGATATGTCAATTGGTTCAGTTTGTGAAAAGAAATTGTTTATAATAATTAAATACAATGAACATTCTCCGAAGGTACTTTTTTTCTAGGAGGGGAAATTAGGGATAATGATGGATGGAATTTTAAGGGTAAATGAGAGGAAATTAGGGTAGCGGAAGTTTGGGAAATAAGGGTAAGGGGAGTAAGTGAAAATTAAGACAGGCAAGTAATAAAGAAACTCTTACTGGGGAAAATGAGGAAAGGGAAAGTAGTGGAAGTTCAGGAAATTAAGTAGGGAACGTGAGAGGAAATTAGGAGAGGTAAGTAGTGGAAATGAGGAAAGAGAAAGCGGAGGAATAAGTAGGGGGCCAAATCAGATGTGCGAAAGTAGGGGGAAGTGAGGAAAAATGAGATCAGGTGAAGTAGGTGAAGTATGGGAAATTAGGGGAAATGAGAGGAGAGAAAATGAGAAGATTAGTTAAATGAGGGGAATAAGGGGGAGTACCGAAAGTGAGGACAAATACGGGGTAGATCATTAATCTTGTCTGTGGGAAAAACCATCGTTTGGTTAAAAAGTTAACTATTTGATTAGAAATTAAGCTTTTCTGATTATTAAAAAATTAATAATTAAATTATTCAAAATTAAAATATTTGCTAGAAAATTCATGCAGTGTGATGAAAATTTGTCTTTTGTGTTAGAGAATTAATCTTGTTTATTGAAAATTCATCTTCTTTTCATCTTTTTTAGTTAAAAATTCATATTTTTGATTGAGAATTCAACTATTTTGATGAAAACTCGTTTTTTTGGTTGCCGAATAGACCATTTTGTTAAAAATGCATTTTTTCAGGTTGAAAATTCAACAGCTTTGATAAAATCGTCTTTTCCGACCGAAAATTCAACTGTTTTGTTAAAATTTCTTCCTTTTCAATGGAAAATTAATCTTCTATTGTACAAAAATCATTTTTCTTGGTTAAAAATATTTTTTATTGAAAATTCAACTATTTTTGGAAAAATTCGTTTACTGGTAAAAAAAGATTTACTTTTTGTATTAAAAATGTATAACTTCGGTAGAAAATTTAAAAATCTTGGAAATTTAAAGGTTTTTACATTAAGTGCAATAAGACATTTACATTAATTTTATTCAAAATATTTTATTCTCTTATTCAACTATTTTTGTTATAAATTACCCTATTTCCCCTGTTTTGAGATAATTTGTTGCTTATTGATTTTTCGGGTGCGGGGTGAGGCGATACAAAACTGCAGGCATTAAGAAGAAATGGTTGGGGGAAGGGGTCAAAAGTAGTCATAAATTGGTAACGTTTATGAACCACTACTAACTAGCCTTTTTTCGGGAAAAGATTTTCCAGATTTTTTTTTGCAGCGATTCACAACCAAAAATCCTGATAATATTGTACTTCACAATACTCGAAATTAACTACATAGCCTACTACTCTTTATCTCATTTTAATTGAAAAAGTTATGGTTCATAAAGATAGAAGTGTCCAAGATAGAAGAAATTGTGCAGGATGTCGAAAGGCTCGGGCTGGGGTGTCTTCTTTGGAGGATGGGATGAGTGGCTGATGGAGGGGGGGGGGGGGCACGTGCTCGTCCTTATCACGCCTTTGCGAAAAATAAAAAGGAGTAAGCAGGCAGCGTATAAGGCGAGGAGAAGAAACGTGTCCGGGTGACGTAGAGGGAAGAGGAAAACGAGGAAAACTGCGAAGGGAGTCGAGTGGACCGTTTTGGTAGAGAAGCGGGGAGTTTAAAGGCTAAACGGCTGGGATGCGCGCCATGCATAACAATTAGCCTGGGAAAATCATGAAAACGGCATGGACCGCTTTTGACTTTGCCGAGAATCGCGCCGAGACCTGGAACTGGAACCCTTGCCTCTACATTCTCGTATTCGAGCCCCTGCCTTGCCACCCTCGACGGAAGTCGCCGAGATAACGGAGAGTTACACGCCCTTGCTCTAACCCTTTCCTCCAGGTTCACGTCTCCAAGATTCGACCAGCGGTTCTCAATAAATCCCTTCACAAATCGCATCAACTTATTGTTCTGCATAGTTCTGTATAGTTCTGTATAGTTCTGTACAGTTCAAGAATATTTTTCTCTTTCGGAGAGAGAAGTACATGAACTTACTTCAAAAACACGAGTCGCAGGATTATATGATGCTTTGGGAAGCTCTTCACCTGGGGTGATTGCTAGAGAGATTGATCAGTGCCCTGTCTCGGAACGATGTTGCGGAACGAAATTTAATTTGGCAGTATAACGAGGCTAGAACTGAGTGAGTTACTCTTACCCCGAAAGGGATTTGGCTTCATGGTGTAATAATAAAATAAATTATTATGTACAGGGACTCCCAATCCCGTGCAGAAACCTTGATGTGGGCCTAGCAAGGTTCTGAGCAGTTTAATTCATTTCTGATTTGGTTCCGATTAAGTAAACTGGAAGGGGCTGCACATAGCTTCTAAACTTTCAAAGATGATTACCCTACTTAGTTAAAACTTACCAGGGGCCTTTGCGGAAATTATTTAGAATATATCGAAATATGTGGGCCTAGTGAAGTTCTGACTAGCTTACCTCACTTCTAATTTGGTCCCGATTGAGTAACCTGGCGTGGGCCACACATGGCTAGTAACGCTTTTGCAGATTACCTTATTTAGGGAAAACTTGCCTCGGCCTTTCATGAGAAAGATGTAGAATCTATCAAATTGTGTGAAACTAGAGAGGTTTTGACCAGATTACCCCACTTCGGATGTGGGCCCGATCAAATAAACTGGAATGGGCCACACACGGCTTTTAACGCTTTTACAGATTATTACTCTACTTCGGGAAAACTTACTAGAGGCCTTTATGAAAACTATTCAGAATCTATCGAAATGTATTTACATCTGTTAGACTTTCTAGAAATTTCTTTAAATCCTTCCAAGTTTTCGAAAAACCAGACGAATTTGACACTTTTTAAATCGCAAAATCGTGCTAAACGTTTTTAAATTTCATTACCTTCTTTAAATCCTTTAGGAAGACCTTACAATTTTTTTAAATAGAATAAAATCTCTTCATATCCCTAGAAATTTTGCAAAATCCTCTAAAATTTTTAGAAATGTTAGGACATTGTTTTTAAATCTTTGAAAAGTTTTTACATCCCTTTCAAATTCTTTGGTATAGTTGAGAATTTTTCGGAGTCTTCTAAAATACTTGAAAATCTTTTTAAATCTTTGGCAATCCCTCGAAATCCATTAAAATTCTTTAAAATCTTCTAAAATTTCTTTAAATCTAGTAAAACTTCAAAATCTTTGAAAAATTTTGAAAGTTCTCGTGAAATCCTTCAAAATCCTTTGAAATTTTGGAAAATCCATTGAAACCATTTGAAAATCTCTGAAATTTCTTATATTTAATCAAAATCTCTTAATAATCTTTAAAACATTTTAAAATCCTTGGAAGTTATTTGGAATCTTTAGGTATCTTATGAAATTCCTAAAATCCACTAATAAAATCAAAATTTGGTAAAATACTTTTCAATCTTTCGAAATCTATTAATTCCTTCGGAATCTCTGAAGGATCTTTAAAATCTTTAAATGCCTCGTTTGATCTCTTGAGGTCCTTTAAAGATTCTAAAAATCACCTAAAGTTCAATACAAATGTTTCAAACTTTTAGGAATCCCTTAAAATTCTTTAAAATCTCATACAGATTGATAAAATTCCTCGAAATCCCGTAAAATAGTCTGAAATATTGACAAATTCTGGTATATTTGTTAAAATTCCTGAGGTACTTAAAAATCCTGAGAAATCTTTCAAATATGTTCACTTCTCTTGAAATCTTTCATAATCCTTAAAAATCACTTTAAATCAATTGAATTATCGTAATACTTTTATAAATCTTTTAAAATCCTTGAGATTCTCTAAAAATATCTTGAAATCCTTCAAAATCCTTTGAAAACTTTCGAAATCTTTTACTATCTCTTAAAATCTTTTGAAATCAATTAAAATATTTTAGCGTTTCTTGAAAACCAGTGAAATCCTTATAAAATCTCTTGAAATTTATTGAAATCTCATAAAACTCTTTAAAATTTTTTTTAAATTCTTCAGATTCTTTTAAAATATCTTGAAATTCTTTACAATCCTTTAGAATCTTTAAAAAACTGTCTTTAAACTGTCTCTTAAAATCCCTTCAAATTCTTGAAAATCCCTTTAAAACCATTAAAATCCTTTACAACTTCTTAAAAATTCATTAAAATCTCGTAAAACTCTTTTAACTCTTTTAAAATTCTTACAATTCTTTTAAAATATCTTTAATTAACTTAAAAATTATTTGTAAATATTTCACCGTATCTTAAAATCTCTTAAAATCTCTTAAAATCTCTTAAAATCTTTCGATATTCAAACAAGAATCCTTGAAATCCATTGAATTTCTTTAAAATCTCGTAAAACTTTTAAAAATCTTTTTAACTCTTTGAGATTCTTTCAAAATATTTTGAAATCCTTGATAAACCTTTGTAAATCTTGTAATGCCTTTAAAAACCGTTAGAAATTTTTGAAAGTTTCTTGAAAACCATTTAAATTCTTTAAACTCTCATGAAATTCATTGGAATCTCGTCAAACTCTTTAAGATCTTAAAAATCTTTCTAAATCCTTAAGATTCTTTCAAGAATATCTTGAAATCCTTAAAAATGCTTTGGAATTTTCGAAAATCTTTACTTTCTCTCAAAATCCTTTAAAAAATTTTAGAAATCCCTTAAAAACCATTAAAGGCCTTTAAAACGTCTTAGAATGTATTGAAATCCCGTGAAACTCTTTAAAATGTTTCAAAACCTTATAAGAAGTGTTTCGGAATCTCTTAAAACTTATTAATATCTCTTAAAATTCTTCATAATTCTGTGAAATCCTTTGAAATCTCACGAAATCCCTTAATATACATTAAAATCGTAACTATCTTAAAACTCTTCGATATCTCGTGAATGACTTTAAGGATCTTTAAAAATGTCTGGAAATATTTCACGATTTTTGGAAATCCTTTAAAACTCTTGGAAATCTTACGAAATCCCTTAAAATCCATTTTAAACATTTTAATTCCTAAAAATCCACTGATATCTTTGGAAATATTTCAAAATGCCTCTTTTAAATATTTCAAACTCCTTGAAAGTTCGAATCTCTTGAGAAAGACCATTAAAATCTCCAAAAATCGCTTGTAATCTCTTAAAATCCTTTAAAATATTCAGAAATCTATCAAATATTGTGGAATCTCTAAAGATCTTTTTAAATCCGATGATCTCTTAAAATCTCTAATAATCGCTTGTAATTCCTTAAAATCCTATGAAATATTTGGACAATTCTTTGAATCCTTCCGAGTGTCTTAAAATCCTTTCAAGTCTCTTGAAATCGTGTGGAATTTTGTAAAAACCGTATTGAAAACTTTATGAATTTCATTCAATCAGAACAAGTGGAAACAGACTGCTAAAAGTGGATCTATTATACGGCTATCTAAACTATTTCTAAAGAATGATATTATTATTATAAAAAACATTTCTGTGGCGAAATGTTGTCACAGGCTTATACTGTCCAACATGTAGAAGGCATTTTTGATTAGAGTTGGATTTTTTATTTGTCCCGGTATATATCATCAGTCACGGACGCATTTTTATAATGCAATCAAGTGATCTGATGAGAGCAGTCTTGCCCAGGCATATTGGACAAATCCTGGTTTTTACCCCATCATTGACGGACTGTGTTGCAGTCAAGTACACGATGGGGGGACCTACAGCTTAAGGTGGGTTCCGAACCACCAGAACCTCGGTAAAGGTACATTGAAAAATTTCTAGAGGTACCGGCTCAGGGATCGAACCCCGGACCTCTGAGGTGAAGTCCGAGTGTCTAACCAACTGAGCCACCGAGGCTCAATTATTATTATTGTTATATTTTTTATTATTATTGGCATAATGTATTCAAGACTTGGCGACGAAAGAAGATTATGTATAGGTGCAACTATGAATTAGGAGTGCGAGAGAGAGAGAGAGAGAGATAGAGAGAGAGAGGGGCGGAGTAAAACCGGAAATAAGTAGAGAGAGAGAGAGAGAGTCAGGCTGAAAGGAAGGAAGGGTTAGTATCGTGCGATCTCAAGGAGCAGGAACCATCAGGGTTACACGCACGTACGGCCACATTAGGAGTGGAATAATATATGGGATTCCTTCCAGGCTAGGTGCCCCTTAACATGATTTACACCATCTTAGAATACGCTCTGCATGTGCCGGGTCAGATTGGTCAATCGGTAGGTATTAATCGATTCAAAGGAAATCTCATCCATTAAATTAACATAATTTATCTAATTACTGCACTAAATTTAATTAGAGATAGGAAGTCCGATGATGTTTTGGTTCAAAAGGAAATACACCGCCTTTCTATAAGCTTGTATATTTTCAAAAAATTAACAGGGTTTCTATAGGGCATAAGGATGTTCTTCGAACAATTGAAAACTGATCATCGTTTACTCACAGATTCTGCAGAGTTGTACAGTGGAACCGAATAAAGATCCCCTGATGAGAATTTAATCTTAAAGTCTTCCATGAGACCCACCTGGGCAAAAAGTCTAACGAATCTAAACGTTCTTCACCATGAAGGTACTGCTGCCCCATAGAATTGATCCATAGTTGAGGCAGCGTCAGAAGAGATCATCTGACTCAGCCTAGTAGATGAGTAAGGCGGGTTCGAACTCAAGATTCCGACTTTACCGTCTTCGAGAAGATCCTATAGCTGTAGTGGTTCATGTCTGTGCTAAGTTTATAGAACATTCTTAATGACGTCATGAATTCCTACTCTACCGATATTTATACTAGAGGGTTACTGGACACGTAACAGTTTTCTGAAAATTTAGCGCGGACACGAACCACTACAGCTATAGAATCTTCTCAATGTCGGTAAGGTAGGAATCTTGAGCTAGAGCCAGCCAGAACAATTCTGCTTCCTTCAGATAGTCCTCCAATTTTGCCAGGATTAGATTCTTGTTCATCTTTTTTTGGTTGAAAATTCAACTACTTAGTTACAATTTAAACTACTTTAATAAAAATAATTTTTTTTTAATGATGATTTATCGTTTTAGTTAAAAAACCTTTTTTTTTTTGTTAAAAATTTTACTATCGTTTTTAAAGTTCCGTTTATTTTCCATTATTTTCTTATAGATTTGATAGATAATCATCTATGATTTAGGTTGAAAATTTAACAATCAGGTTAAAAATTCCATGAAAAATCTAAATATTTAGATAAAAATCCATGTATTCGTTTAAAAAATTTTCCTTTTCGGAAGAATATTAATCTTTTACGTTGAAATTTCATTTTTTGGTTTGGAAATCATTCGTTTTTTAATTTAAAATCAATTTTTTAACTAAAAATTTAACTTCCATTTTTCGCGTAATTTTTTTTCTGCTAGACGTTTATTCTTTTTAGCAGAAAATTAATTTGTCTGGTTGAACATTTAATTATTTCGTTCCAAATTTATTTTATATGCTTAAAAACTTATTTGACTAACTGAAAATGAACTGTTCTTTTTTGGTAGTAAATTAATCTTTTGGGTTGAAATTTAATTTTTTTTCAAAGTAGTTTATTTGATTGAAAATTAATCTTTTTAACTAAAAATTGAACTATTTCATTTTTTGTCGAAATTTTTTTTCTGATATTCTATCTTTTTGGTTGAAAATTCATCCTTTTGGTTGAATATTAAACTATTCGATTTTTTGTTGAAAATTAGTTGTTTCTTTTACTTGAAAATTGATCTATTTTTTCAAAAAAAAATTTTTTGTAAAAATTCCACTGTTTGGTTTAAAATGTACATTTTTGGGTTATAAATTCAACTTTTTCCAAAAATTCGAATTTATTGTTCAAAAACTCAACATTTGGAATGAGGTTTTTTTTCTTCATTGATTGAAAAATCTTTCCTGGTTGAAAACTCAACTCTTTTGTTGAAAATTTGTAATTTTTTGTTTAATTTAACAGTTTTTTATATAAAATCAAAGTATTGTTTAGTGAAAATATACTCTTTTACACGTTTTGTGCAAAATTCTTTTTTTTTTAATTAAATATTCATCAATTTAGTTAAAAATTTACTATTTTCTTAAAAATTCTCTTTTTCTTGGCTAAAAATTAATTATTTGAACTTCGTAACATACCTATTGTTTAGAGGAATATTTCGTTCAACATATTGAGAACCGAATTTTTGTCTTCACAATTAAAAAATCCTTTACAATTTAAATTTTCTCTTTCATAAATAAATTTTTAGAATAAAGATTTTTCATTTAGAAATCGCGATTCGCAAAAATTCCTGAAAATTCAAAAGAAAAGACTGAAAATAACCACTTTTTAAATGAATTAATTGGACTTTAGGGCCGTATTTACATTACGTACGTAATTTTTAGTTTCCAGAAATGTTTTTCCAGTAACTGCTAGTAGGATTAGGCAGGATTAGGCACTTTAATCTTATAAGACTTTTAACGTAGAATATTTTATAAACTAAATAAAATAGTATGTCAAATTCTAATCAAAAATTATGAAATTGATTCATTTATTTTAGTCAAAAAAAAAAGTTTTTTCTACCATAAAAGATAGCTTTTTAACAAAATACTGGAATTTTCATCCTGAAAGATAAATTCTTAATAAAAAAGTATCATAGTTTATATTTCAATCAACGAAGATGAAATTTATAAAAAAATAAAGTAAAAATTGTTTATGAAAAAGACGAAATCTCAAGAAATGAAATTTTTCATTCAAGAAATAAATAAATATTTATCTAATTTGTTGAATCTTCAAAAAAGGCAAACTTCCTCATTAAAAAATTTTAATTTTCAAACAAAAATATGACTTTTCAGCAAAAACTTAATTTTCAACGAAACTGATGCATTTTTTCTTACCAAAGGGAGTATTTTTAAATAAAAAGGATCAATCTTAAAAAAGGGGAAAAGTTAAATTTTCAGTTAAAAAATTAATTGTAAGAAAGAAAGGTTCTTGCCCCATACATTAAAATTTGCAAGTAAAGATAAAAGCCTTCAATAAAAAAAAAATCTACTGAAGAAAAGATTGTTCTTTCGATCTCTCTAAAGCTAAATGAAAAAGCACCCGACCGGGAATCGGAAGTTCTGTGGTTCGATTCCCAGTGGAGCGAAGACAGTAGAACTTTTTTCATGAAAAAATGTAATTTTAAAATTTTAATAAATTTATATCCCAACTGATCTGAATTAACGTAAAGTATTTTCTGTCATTTGGAGAGATAACTATATAGATAATCTTAATTTCTGTTTTCACGGATGGTGGAAGGATATCTACGCTGATTGATGGTAACTATCTCTGTTGATAATACAGATTCCTTTAAGTTTTGAGTAATTTATCCAATTAGTTTAGGGTTGTCCAAATTTGCTTCACATGTCCAAAATTGCCCCGTATGACCATACATGGTCTAATTTTAATTTATCATTTTCTTGATGCTCTGATTTCTGTGTATGATATAGTTCATAAGAAAGTAGATTCCATTTCGATCTTAAGCAAAATAATGTTCAGAATATTTGTTTCGAGAAGAGGTATGATTAACGAATATATATCTACTTAATTAATTAATTAAGTAATTTGAGAAAATTAAGTAGGGCTCGCGACACAAGAAAAATTAGGGCTACATAGCACTTAAGCTGTTAGGTCATCCGACAACTCAATTAAAATCAGATATGTCACTGCAAGGAGGTCAGAATGCGAAAGGCATTCATTGATGCAAGTACAAAATGACACTAGTGCTCGTATACTTAATGTCGCGGGCTAAACAGGAAATCCTTCTTTTAGGTAATTGCATGACTCAGTTCAATCTAAAAATGACTGAAGTCCGTTCAATTGATCAATTACGCGACTAAAGCAACCTCGATTATCGCGAGTTTACTACAAGAGAGTTCCTGTTTCAGAAATAATCGTAACATTAATTTTAGAAAATATAAATTTTATTTTCGTACTTGTATTTGCACATTTTTTTACAACTCCTTGTTCCAGATGAAAATTAAAACTTTTTTCGAAACTTCTCTGATCCAACTAGAAATTGTAGTTACATTTTTGTCAATCCAGGTATAACAGATTTATAATTCTTTTGTCAAATTTCCTGAACCAACTTAAAATGATATTTTTTAAATTTTCTGTTTAAAGTCAAAACTATAATAATTGTGTTAGAAAATTATGAAAGATAAGAATTGAACAATTTATAAATAAATGAGTTTTTAATATAAAAATATTTTTAATTGAGTTGCCTTAGGAATAATTGATTCTAAATAAAAGCATTAATCTTTTATTAATATACAATTTTTCAAAGTGTTCTGTTTTGAAAACATTTTAAATTAAAAATCCTTCAAATAATAAATATGAATTCCAATAGAAAATGTTTCTGTTTGAAAAAGAATTAAACTTAAATTAAATGGAATAAAAAATTGACATTTTTTGATTTTACAAAAAGTTAAATTTGCTACAAAAAGTAAATTCCTGGCGATTATAGAAAATTGGTTGATTTTATTGGAACTAGTGAAGTAGGAATTAATTTTTAAAGATTTTCTTTACGTTTTAAGGTATCTTAAGGCAGAGTTTAATTAGTTTGATTTTATAAAATTATTTTACTTCATTTACTTTTTTCTCTTCCTCTAAAAGTCCATCATTTTTCTCCAATAAAACCATCAGCATCAAGTTAGCATTTGTCTTTTAAATTACTGTAGAGAAAATCTGGAAAAGACGTGCAATTTGGAAATCTGAGTTCTATTAAAATTTATTTTATATTTTCAGTGAAAGAATCTGAGTAAATTTTTCTATATTATATTTGGTGAAAAAGTTGTATAAATTTTGTGTACTGTTTTAGGTAGCAAGTACGAATATAAAATTTAAAATAATGATAAAGATTCTTGCTGAATATAGAAGGAATACTTTCTCGATGAACAAAAATGACAATGAAAAAAAAGGTAAAAGTACTAGTATTTTGTAGTTGGTAATTCCGAACTTGTATTTTCTGAATTGGTATCTCCTAAATGGTATTTTGTAGTTAATAATTCATAACTTGTATTTTTCAGTGGGTAATTCCGAACTGGTGTTTTGTACATGGTTAATTCCACCCTGTATTTTGTAGTTAGTAATTCTGAACTTGTTTCTTTATTTGGTATTTTTAAACTGGTATTTTGTAAATCGGTAATTTTGAACTGGTATTTTGTAGTTGGTCATTCTGATCTGGTGTTTTGTATAATGGGTTTTCCGAGCTGATATTTTGTAGTTGATAATCATTGAGAATTTGTGAATGGCAGCTGGGATTTCCGAAAAATTATTTTATAGTTAGCAATTCAGAACTTGTATTTTGTAGTTGTTAATTCTGAACTGGTATGTCTGTCACTATTTTTATCTCTGAAGTGAGTTGGAGCCCTGAACTTGAAAATGGTCTTAGATTAATTATGATGACCTTGAAAGTTATAAAGCAAGGAACATAACGCATGCCATCTCGAAGCGTGTCTGCAATAGTAAATGATACTCGGATGCGGCAGCTGAACGATATAGTAAATGGCGATTTAAATGGCGAGGGACAATGAGGGTGTTACGGATTTTGACATCTCTTGCTGAAGTGTAGTGTTCAGAGAAAGGAAGTCTCGGAGAAGGGTTGAGCATGTCCGGTCGGGAAATAACTTTCTTACCTACTTATGCCTTCATCTCCTGAAAGCAACTAACTGAGAAACGTCTTGATTTTCTCCTCCTACTTGTACTCTAACCTCAGCATTCTCCTTTCAAACATTTTAACTTTTAACAACCGGGAAAATTCATCTCCTGATTACGCATTTAATTTTGTTACCATAATTGAGGAGAAAGCAAGCACAAAATGATAGATCCATTCGAGATGATTCCGCAATAATTAGACAAATGTTACATTCCAAAGTCACTAGTCATAGAGGACAGATTGAAATAGTATCATAATTATTTTATTCATGAAAAGAACGTAGGGCCGCACTTTCAGGTTAGTTGCATCAAGTTGCGTCATGCGTTGAAATCCAACAGAAATAGTTCGACAGCCCTGCCTTTTTACCTTTAGATTCTCCCGATTTGTGTTCGAGGCCACGGCAGGCCGTACCCGGAGGCGATATTATATCGGGAGTTAAGTGTAAGTTTGAAAATCTTTTCCCTATTTCAGACTTCCACTTTTTCCTGTATGTCCTCTTCTTACATTTTTTTCTTCTTTTTCCCCGTTTTTTTCAGCAAGCTTACCTTTCCTTCCCTTTTTTCGCTTTTCGCTTAAATGCGAACTGCTACTCGTTTTCTTGAAAATTCTAATATTCAGTTAAAAATTTCAATTAATTTGATAGAAAGCCATATTTTCGGTAAAAAAAATCCACTGCTTGGTTGAAAGATTAACTACTTTGTTATAAATTAATTTTTTCGGTTGAATGTTGGACTCTTTTGTTGAGAATTCATTTTTTTTTTAAATATTGATTAATTTAGTCGAAAATTAAGTTCTTTGGTTGAAATTATCTATTATTTAAATTTAGTTTTTACAGATGAAAATTGATTTTTTTACCCTAAAAATGTAACTATTATATCTATGTTGGAAATTTGATATTTTGAATTAAAAATTGATCTTTTATCGTTGACAATTAAATTATATTTGTTTAAATTAAATTGTTTTTTATTTCCAATCAAATTATGTTCTGGTTTAAATATCAACAATTACATGTTTTGTTGAGAGTTCATCGCTTTTGTGAGAAAAATAAACTAATTGAGTTAAACTAATTTCAAAGTTATTTTTGTTTTAAGATTCGTAATTTTAGTTGAAAATTAATATTATTGGGTCGAAAATTCAACTGTTTTGTACAAAATTTGTCTTTTTGTCTTGAAAATCGAATAATTTGATTTAAAATAAGCCATTTGGTTGAAAATTTACTTTTTTGCTGAAAATTTAAATTTTTATTTGAAAATTTCACTAATTTGTTAGAAAATAACATTTTTTCACAAAAATTAAAAATATTCTTCTATTCGGTGAAAAATTCATTTGTTTATCTCAGAATTTAACTATTCCATTGTTGGTTGTTAAATCCTTCATAAATTAAAAATTTAACAACTTGAAGGAAAGTTCATGTATTTGGTTGGAAATTCGTGTTTTTCGTTAAAAAATTAATTTTGTTGTTGAAAATTCATCTTTTTCTTCGAGGATTGGATTACAAGGTTGAAAATTTGTCTTTTTTTTATAGAATTTCACTGGTCGAAAATTCGTTTTTTTCCATTAAAAATTAATATTTTAATCTGTAAATTGCAATTTGGATTCAGAAACTATTTTTTTATTTGAAAATCCAACTATTTGGTTGAAATGTCATTTTTTAACCTAAGAATTAAACTATTCCATTTTTTAAATTAAAATGTAACTGTTTCGTTGACTATTATTGGTTAAATTTTAATATTTTTTCTTTGAGAATTCGACTATTTGGTTGAAAATGCATTTTTGCAGGTCAAAAATTCACATTTTTCTTCCAGGATTGAACAATTTGTTTATTGATAGAAAGTTAATTTCTTTAATTAAAAATGTGATAATTCCTTTTTTGATTAAATATATCTTTCTTAGTTGAAAATTCAATGATTTGGTCGAACATTCATTTTTAACCTGAAAATTTAACTGTTCAATTTTTTGATAAAAATTCAAATGTTTTATTGAAAGTTCAATTAGTTTGTTAAAAATTCCACTATTTCCTTAAAAACTTATTTTTCGGCTGAAAATGCAACTATTTATAGTTGAAAAGTTAGCTGTCTTCTAAAAAAAATCGTCAGTGGGGCTTAAAAATTCAGCGGTATTTGTTTAAATCATAATTTTTCTTTTATCTGTAAATTTGACCAGTTCGATGAAGATGCGTTTTTGTAGCTTAAAATTTAAACCATTTTGTGGAAATCCAAATTCTTCGAAAATTCAACTGTTTCGTGTAAAATTCATCCTTTTGAATTCAAAATTCATATTTCATTTCAAAAATTCATCTTTCTTTGTTGAAAATGTAACTGTCCTTGAAAAACTTTTCTTTTGGCGCGAAAAAGTGTTTTATTTTTAAAAAATACCCGATTTCTGCTGTTTTGTAAGAATTTCGGGCATACTGCACTCTACTAGTAGAAATAAACAAATTTTACTTTAAATAGGATAACATTGTTTTGTGAACCAAGGGTAAATAATAATGTTGCTTGAGTTCTGAAAATGATAAAGCCATGCGTAACTCATTTGTTCAAGAAAATGAATTTATCTTTTTTTTTTTGCTTACTTCTCAATTCCGCTTTCAGTTCAATACCTCTCGTATAAAGTTTGAAAATATGTTTTAACCCCATTGGTTTGTTTGAATAATAATAATAAAATAGTGATTCCATTCGAGTTCTATGACTGGAATCCGTATGGTATAATTTTAGTTCCGATATCAATGCTCTCTATCAATAGCATAACGGAATAGAAATATTCATCGCTAAATGCGATGACAGTGCCATATTAATTGTCAGGTTAAACGATCAATTTTTACATACAAAGCGAATCAATAATTGTAACTTTTAGCAACAGAAAACGTGAATTTGAAACATTTTACAACAGTATCGTGCTACAATGATAATGTAATGTAATGTTATATTGTGGTGAAATTTGAGGTGAGTGGATTGTGGAAGTGTGTAGAAGGGTGTGGATGTGAGGGATTAATTGAGGGATTGTGAGATTGCAAAGGGGAGGTAGATATTTTGGACGATTGAGACAGATATGTGTAGAAGTTTGTTTGGAGATTTGTGACAGGGTGGGAGGATTGTGTTGACGGATTGGTAGTAGCAGGGTTGGGTAGCGACAAAGAAAGGCGAGATAGGTACCAGATAGCGACGGTAGATAGAGGCTGGGAAGTATAGAAGGCGGGAAAGTTTGAATTTGATTCATGGCTAGCGGAGAGAGTATCTCCGCGGAAGAAACAGGGTTAGAGCAGGAAGTGTTCAGTACGCCGAAAGAAGAGATAAAGGAAAGGAAAGCAAGGGGAAAGTACAAAAAAAACTATAGGAAAGGAAAGATTAAGAGAAAAAAGCGTAGGGTCAATAGAAGCATTTATCAAAAGGAATAGAGGGGAGAGGGAAAGCAGTGAAGAGAAGGAAGATATCGAGGCGAGCGTAAAATATCAGAAAATGTTTAGATCGCCGCCGGAAAAGCAGAGCTTGGTAGGGAAGAGCGATAATAGTAAGGGTGCTGACGGTAGCGGAGATGAACGTGAAGTGTCGATGAAAGAGGAAAGACTAAAGGAAATTCAAGAAGTGATGATAGAGGTAATGGGGATTTATGAAGAAAAGCAGGAGAAAAGGGGAAAGGAATTAAAGAAGGAAATTAGGCGGGAAATGGCTGAAGTTAAGAAAGAAATAAAGAAATGTGAAGAAATCAGGGAAAAGTTAGAAAAGAGGACGCAGTCATAGGAGCAAAAACTAGAGAAGGAGGAAGAAGTTAATAATACAAAGGTAGAGGAGATGAGAGATAGGATGAAGAAACTTGAAAGCTCGAAAGGGTATTGTAGTGGGGGCGAGAGAGCGAATGAGGAGATGGAAAGGCTGAGAATAATATGACAAATAATAGAAAGAAAAGAGAGGGAAGAAAGAAAATTAAACATAGTGATAAAGGGTATAAGATTAGAGGGAAAGGAGCTGAAGGAAGGGGTGGATGAAGTACTAAAAAGGATTGATGCTAAGGTAGAGATAGAGAAAATGCGAAATGTAGGAAGGGAAGTGCGAAGAGGGGAGGTAATGGTACTGGTGAAACTAAAGAAATGGGAACATAAGAGGGAGGTGATGACAAAGATGAGGTTATTATATGGTAGTCCAGAGAGAATAGAGGATGATTTGACATGGGTAGAAAGAAAGATGCCGTATAAATTAAGAAAAATAGCAGAAGAGGAAAGAAAAAAGGGAAAGAGAACATCGGTTAAGTATGGGAGAATTCGGATAAATGGAGTATGGTGGGATTGGGATGAAGAAAGGGAACAGATAGTAAGAAATGAGGTGCAGGGAAACTAGAAGAGAAAGGAATGGGAGATAGGAAAATAAGAAATAGTAAGAAGGAAAAAAAGATAAGAAACGAAAGTAGCGAAGAATGGAAGATTTGTTACTGGAATATAGCAGGATTGGAGAGAAAGGATAGAGAGTTTATGAGAAATTTTACACAATATGATGTAGTCATAATGATGGAGATGTGGCTAGATGAAAAGGGATGGAAAAGAGTAAGGGGAAGGTTACTAAGAGATTACAAATGGCAAGAGCAAAATGCAAAGAGGAAGAATAAAAAGGGCAGAGCAATGGGAGGAATGGTGATGGGAGTGAGGAATGAATGTATAACAGGGAAACATAAGAAAGACAGGAAAGAACGAAAAGAAAGATTAATAGTAGAAGCGGCACTGATGGGAGAAGAGAAGTGGAAGGTAGTGGGGATTTATGTGAACGGTGATATGCAGGAAAAAACATAGTATATTAAAGAAATGATTGAAGAAAATAAAGAAGAGATTAGCATGATAATAGGTGGGGATTTCAATGCGAGAACAGGAGATAGAGGAGGAAGGGAATGGGGAGAAGAGAGAGAGAGGAAGAAATCCCAAAGATAAAGTACTAAATGGGGAGGGAAAAAAGTTGTTAAAGAGCTTGGAGGAGTTGGGATGGTATATCTGAAACGGAAATATAGAAGGAGATGAAAAAAGAGAATATGCACTTTCAGAAAGTGAAAAGGGAACGGTAATTGATTATGTGATAGTGGATGATGAGGTAAGAGAGAAGGTTAAGAAACTACAGGTAGGTGAATATATTGATTCGGATCACTTTCCCTTAATAGTGACATTAGAGGGACAAAAAAGCAATAGAAATATGAATAAAAGGGGAGCAAATGTAAAAAGTGTAGGAGAAGGGGATTGGTCAAGGGAAGAAAAGAACAGTTTAGAAAAAAAATAAGAAATATCAAAATGGGAGAGGGAAATGTGGACGAGGAGATGGGAAAAATGATAAGAGAAAAAAAATAGGATTAGAGTGCACAAACAAAAATAAATTTAGTAAAGGGGGAATAGAAGTGGGTGGGATGAGGACTGCAAAGAGAAAAAAAGAGGTCAAAAAGGAATGAAGAAAGTGGAGAAAAGAAAAAAGTAATGGGGAAGAATATAGGGAAAAAAAGAAAGAGTATACTGAGTTATGTTATCAAAAGAAAGAGGAAGAGAATAAAAGGTTTAAGGAAGAGGCGGAGAAGGCTAGGACGGAAGAAGAGGTATGGAAGGTAGTACATAGAGAAAGAAAAAAAAAGAAAAAGAGTAAACCAAGATATTGAAATGATAAAATGGAAAGAATATTTTTTGGATTTGCTAGGAGGAGTAGAGAGAAAAGTTTTAAAGGGAGGAAAATATGGTAAAGAAGGAGATGAGGAAGAGGACATTTCAAGGGAAGAAATAGTTAAAGTTTTATGATTAATGAGGGATGGAAAGGCACCTGGTATAGATCAGATTCCAAATGAAGTATGGAAATATGGAGGGGAGGAATTAGAGGAATTGGCATGGATAATGTGTAATAGAGTATGGAGAGGAGAGGGGTAGCCAGAGTTATGGAAAGAATGAGTAGTTATACCAATGGTAAAGAAAGGCAAGGGAGAGGAGGTTAAAGATTGTAGGGGGGGTGACGTTGATGCCAACACTATATAAAGCATATGTATCTAATTTGTTAGAGAGATTGAAGAGAGAAGTTCAAGAAAAAAAGATCGAGTCACCGAATCAGACAGGGTTTAGAGAAGGAATAAGGGTAATGGACAACATTTATGTTCTGAACTATCTAGTAAATAAGAGAATTAAAAGGGAAAAAGGGCCATTGATAGCAATGTTCGTGGACTTAAAGGCGGCGTTTGACTCATTAGACCGAGGAGAAATAGAAAAAGTTATAATAAAGAAGAGGATAAAAGAGGGATTATTAAACAGAGTATCAGAAGTTTTTAGAGAGACAAAAAGCAGGGTAAAGGTAGGAGAGCAAGTAGGACATAGTTTCTGGTTGGTGAGATGTGTCAGACAAAAGTGTCCTCTGAGCCCACTTTTATTTAATTTATCAATATCAGTCTTGAAAGAAGAAATAAGGAGAAAGGTTTGGGGAGTAGTTAGGATAGGGAAGGAAAAGATATATACACTGGCATACGCAGACGACATAGTATTGATGGCAAAGGATGAAGAAGGGATGGCGGGAATAATTACAGGATTAGAGAAATACTTAGATGGGAAAAAGCTGAATGTAAATGTAGAAAAGACAAAGATAATGAGGCTTAGAAAAGGAGGGGGAAGGAAGAAAGAACGGACAGGGTGATGGAAAGGAATAAAGTTAGAAGAAGTCAAAGAGTATAAATGTTTGGGATATATCTTGCAAACGAATGGAGATCATCCAGCTCATATAATAGAAAGGATAAAAAAAAAGCAGCAGGGGTAATGAAACAGATATGGAGAATAGGAAAATAAGGTTAAAAAAAGTTGGAGAAGGAGAATATGTTTATTTGATTCGCTGGTATAGCCGTTATCAGGTTATGGAGCAGAGATATGGGGATGGAAAGAACGGAAAGATACGTATTGAGAGTTTACAAGAAAGGTATCTAAGGAGGACATTAGGGGCAGACTGGAGGACGCCAGGATATATAGTGAGAGAAGAAACGCAAAGGGATAAGTTAACTTTGAGAGCTGGAAAGAGGGCATGGAAATTTGAGACGAAGCTGAGGGAGGGAAAGGGAGGGGAGTTGGCGAGAAAGTGTTTGATGGAGGTAGAAGAGAGGAGAGGGAGGGCGATCGAATTAACGAGATGGGAAGAAGAAAGGAGGGAGTTCTTTAATGATAGAGAAATAGAAGACGGGACTGGAGTAATCTATGAAGAATTGGAAAAAAGAGAGAGGGAAAGACAATTAATAGAAAGATGGGGAGTGATTGAGGAATCAAAATGCAATAAATGGTATAAGATGATAAAAAAGGAAGGGGCGCCAAAGTATTTAGAAAAGGGATGGGGAGAGAGAAAGTGCACCAGAATAGCAAGATTTAGATTGGGAAATGAGGTAAGAGAGGGGATGTACTGGGAAAAAGAAGAGAACAGAAAGTGTAGAATATGTGAATGGGAGGAGGAAACAAGTAAGCATGTATGGGAAGGGTGTAGGAGAGGAATGGAAGATAAAGTAAGCTGGCAAGGAAATGTGGTTAAGATTCTAGGGGAAGATGGAGTAGGAGAAGAATGGATGAAGGAGTTGGAGGGTGCTAGAGGAGCGAATGAGAGAGAATGAAAGAATGCATGGTATAAGAATGTGACAGAAAAAGGAAACGAAAGTCGCTTAGATTAGAAACGTAAAAATTGTAAGTAATGGTGAGGTAAAAGTTAAGTAGACTAAGATGCGTTTGCGTTCTCTTGTTCTCTCTCTTTTTCTTGATTCCCCTCTCGCTTCCGTTCGCGGCTCACTCGTTTGCTATTAAGTCCTAAATTGTGCTATCGCAGGAAATAGAAATAAGTAACTAGATGTAAGACTTTATGTAAATAGTTGTAAATAATTGCATATACAGAAAGGATAAGATTGTAAAAAAATATAGATATAAACTGAAAGATTGTAAGAAATAGAAGTCATGTAAACCCTTAGGGGAAAGATTATGAATAAAGAAGAATTAGTTTGTAAAAAATTCCACTATTTGCTTAAAAACTTATTTTTCGGGTGAAAATGCAACTATTTTTGGTTGAAAAGTTAGCTGTCTTCTAAAAAATTCGTCAGTGGGGCTTAAAAATTCAACGGTATTTGTTTAAATTATAATTTTTATTGTGTTTTTAAATTTGTCCAGTTCGTTGAAGATGCGTTTTTGTAGCTTAAAATTGAAACCATTTTGTGAAAAATACAATTTTTTCGAAAATTCAACTGTTTCGTGTAAAAGTTCATCCTTTTGGATTCAAAATTCATATTTCATTTCGAAAATTCATCTTTATTTGTTGAAAATGTAACTGTCTTCGAAAAACTTATTTTTTGGCCAGAAAAAGTGTTTTATTTTTAAAAATACCCGATTTCTTCTGTTTTGTGAGAATTTTGGGCATACTGGACTCTACTAGTAGAAAATAAAGGAATTTTACTTTAAATAGGATAACATTGTTTTGTGAACCAAGGGTTAAAAATAATGTTGCTTGAGTTCTGAAAATGATAAAGCCATGCGTAACTCATTTGTTTAAGAAAATGAATTTATCTTTTTTTCTTTGCTTACTTCTCAATTCCGCTTTCAGTTCAATACCTCTCGTATAAATTTTGAAAATATGTTTTAACCCCATTGTTTTGTTTGAATAATAATAATAATAAAATAGTGATTCCATTCGAGTTGCATGATTGGAATCCGTATGGTATAATTTTCGTTTTGATATCAATGCTCTCTATCAATAGCATAACGGAATAGAAATGTTCATCGCTAACTGAGATGAGAGTGCCATATTAATTGTCAGGTTAAACGATCAATTTTTACATACAAAGCGAATCAATAATTGTAACTTTTAGCAACAGAAAACGTGAATTTGAAACATTTTACAATAGTATCGTGCTACAATGATAATGTAACCGCAATTTATCAGCTTGCTGCGTAATTATCATCAAATAACCTTATAAAGTAATAAATTTTCGGTCGATAAAACATATTTGATGTAGGGAATTTATTTAATTGAATTATCTATATCAGCCTGCAATTTTATTTATTTATTCATTCTGTCCACATTTATTTCCGCGTGTTTGTTTTTTCCAGATGAAGCAACATAAAGTTTTTCCTATCATGGAGAAATGCCTTATCATTAATTTGCAAGTCATGAATTTTGAAATTCAAGTCAAATGAGTGACGTTTAAAAATCATGATGCAAGATTTGAAAATGATTAATTTTTAATGAATTAGTTTCAAGATCCTAATTCACGAATACTTCAATTGTAAACCAAGTTTGGAATTGTTTAATTTTCAAGACTTCAAGTTAGCATTTATTCATTTTTTTAGCTTCCGATTCGAAATCAGATAATTTTCAACGTTTTTAGAATGAGTAAACTTTACAGGTTTTCAACTTTAAATTCTTCAATTTTTAATTTTGAGAATGACACTGTATTTTTTATGCATAAATCTCATTCTTTAATTTAGAACAATCTATCCAATAACTTTGGATGGTATTCATCACTTGGTACTATATGATATGATAGATACCTCATAATAAGTTGTATCAACTTTAACATTTTTTGTAATTGCAGTTTGAAATTACAGTTTTAAATTTGCGATTCTAAAAACGCTCAATTTTTGAGGGCTTGAAAATAAATTGTTTATCCTGCAGTTTAGAGTATTAAAGATGATATTAAATGCTGTTCAGTCTTGATTTCTTCAAACGACGAAATTTAAAATTTTAATAGTTGGGGATTTTTAATGTCGATAACCAAGAATTTTTCTCCTAGATTTATTTGACAACCCTAAGCTTACAGACTAGAAAAAGTAAAAGTTTCCCAACTTTATAAAATCCATTTTAGTATAGTAGTTATGAATACCTTTGGTTAATTTAGATGCAAGAAACTATATATTTTTAATGTTAATTTAAATATTTGTGAAAATAAACTAACATTGATATTTTTTACTGTTTCAGGTGAGTACCTTAATATTCAGATCTCAGCTATTTTTGGTTGTAAGTAACATTTCTGATTCAATTTATGTTTCTTGATTTTCGACAAAAATAAATAAATGACAAGGAATTTTTTTCTTGATTGAAATAGCCACCTTGTTTCTCCAATTAAGAAAGAAAAATTAACTTTTTTATATTCGCATTTTTCGAAAAACAAAAGAGCTATGGTCATTAAAGTTGAAATAATTTTAGCTGCAATTAATGACCATATCTGATTAAATTTTAAAATAGATCAGCCAAATGGAATCGGTTTTTCTTTTGTGTTCAGAAATTTGGAAAAAAATTGTTTAATGATTTTAAACCAAATAAATCCTTTCTTCGACCGCCAATATTTATCAATTTTGAATCATAGATTTTCGTTTATGTCTTACGATCCACATAAACAAAAATTAAAATTCTAGAATCTATCAGAACGATCCTTAATTGTACCGTTTTCTCCTTTAAAAGTAAATCTTATTCAAAAAATGTCGGATTTCTCTATTGGTTCGTCTTTATCTGCATTAATAATGTTATTAACTATCTTGATTTGTAAATTATAAAAACTCCAAATGGCGTTTCATGAACAAATTGGTAAAAAAAACTTTCTTGGTCTGGTACATACTTAAAATATAATTCACACAATTTATGTTATCATAAAATTGGTTTAATAACAGGTTTAGTAGATAGATGTGTTAAATAAAGTGATATCCAATTCAGAAAATAAAATTTAAGTCAATTAAAAAAAACTTTAGTACATAATAACTTTCCGCTTGAATTAGTTAACGACATTATTACAGAACGCATTCGTAAGATTTACAATAACAGTAATAAAATTATTTTAAAAAATGGAGTGCTATTTACAACAGATTTAATTTAAAGGTCCCCTTTTTTTACATTCAGAATCTACCTGAACGGGTAAGAAATTTACTTGAAAAACTTAATATCAACGTTTCTTGAAAAAAAATAATAATTTAGATAATTATATGTTACAGAAGAAAGACAGTGATTCCATTGCAAATTTATCTGGTGTTATTTATCTAATTAAATGTAATTTTTTTAATAAAGCTTATATAGATGAAACCGGCCGATGATAAAAACCAGAATTTCTGAATACAGAAGAAATTGTGAAGTTGGGAATTTTAAAACAGGGTTTTCACAACATTCTTGGAATCTTAATTATTACTTTGTTTTTAAAAAGATTAAAATATTAGCTACAGAAAAAAACACTTATCAACGACGTATTATTGAGTCTATTTTAATAAACAAATTTCGAAAGATGTCAGTTAACTTACACACTAAAATTCGAAATATTAATCAAACTTATCAAAGTATTATAAAATAATGTCATCTTTTTAATTATAAAACTTTTCACTTTTAATTACATACGTAACGCACACTATCTTCATGTATCTCTAAAACGGTCAATTTCTGTGAGTTCTTCCTAACCTATGATAAAGTTCCTTCCTTATTATTTTTTTTTGTAGTGTTTAATTTTTTGAAGTATCTTTTAAAAAAAATTGAGACTTCAAAATAACAATTTACATTTTTTATTGATTTCAATTTTTAAACGGAAAAAATTTCCAAATGACATCGTTCTAATGTTCTTTTGATATCTTGTTTTTACTCTTCAATATCAATCTGATATTTCATTAATTCAAACTACTAAAACTAAGGTAAAAAATGTATATTAATCAATGAAATTATTTTTCATGCTTGTTCCCTTTAATATTAATAACTGTAAAAATATAATTATTTCAGTTAAAACCTTTTAAAAAAGGTACACATTGTACTGATACGTCAAGGATTGAGAAAGGAGTTTTTAATCAAATAAATTCAGAGTTTGAAAAAATTTTTTGTTGTCTCTATTTTATTTTAATTTATGTGGACCGTGAGACATAAAGAAAAATCTATGATTTAAAATTTGAAAAGAATTCTTTGCCTTCTTTGTATGAGAAAAACTTTTTTGGTATTCAAAGTACAATAATACTTACGGGTACCGATTTGTGAACTTAAAAAAAAAAGATTTGTTCTGTTTAAGACCTCTTAGATTGATTTCGCGTCGTCTGACATCTTGCTGAACCTTCCATGGCTTCTTACCAGTTAGCAATACCAATTTATAAATTAAAAACATATATATATTCATTGTTTTTATTTTGTGAGTGAAATCAATCTTTATTGATGGACTTTGACTATCTGGCAATAACATTTTCGATTTGTCGGAAATCATTAGATCCAAATGACAAAAATGCTCATGAAATGAGCACAAATAAATATATTCGTAAAGTTTTTTTTTTTTCTAATGAATGAATAAATAAATAAATGAATATACCCACACCACTTTGCAGTTGTGTCTTCATTTCTTTATTTGAAAAAAATGCAACATTCCAGAGACATATTGAGTTAAAGTCAGGGAATTTATTGCTGAGGGAAAAATCAGGGTTCATAGAATAAAAATCGTGTAAAAGTCAGAGAATTTCTAGAACTCTGAACTGTCAAGTAGAATAATTATGAAATTTTTTCAATTATAATTTAAAATTCTCTTATTTCCTCTATGAATGATTCTAGATTGAAAATATTACAATTTTCAGATTCTATTCTCTGAATATTAATATGGTCAGGGAAATTAAAAAATTGGTCAGTGGAAAATTAGAGAAAATTAATAATGAATTTTTGCGGTAACTCTGGTATAATATTCTTGTTAGTAATTTGTTTGCCCTGTATTTTTTTGCAGTTGCCTCCACCACTAGATTACCTTTTCAGTCATAAATTTTATTATTTGTTTGAAAATTCGCTTTTTTCGGTTGATAATTCTACCAGTTTCGTATTAAATTCTCTTTTTTGCTTGAAAATTAAACTATTTTTCGAAAATTTGTCCTTATTTTAGAAATTTATCTATTTTACTTAAAATTTTATCTCCCTTCGATAAAAATGCAACAGTTTGAATTAAGATTTAATAATTTTGTTGGAAAGGTTTATTTTTGTTGTAAAAATTTCAACTGTTTTGTTGAAAACGCATATTTTTGGGTACAAAATCCATCTATTCTCATAGACAATTTCTTTCTTATTTAAAACTCACATTTTAATGCTCAAAAGTAAAACTGAAATCTTCTTTTGATGATAATTCAACTATTTTTTTATGTTTTGTATTATTGATTTCAAAAATCATCTATTTTATTGAAATGGCGTCTTTCTTGGATAAAAATGCAACTGTTTGTATAAAAATTCAACCATTTTTTGTTAAAGAAGTTTGTTTTTTAATTGAACTGTTTCTTAAAAAACGGAATTCAAGGAATGTTTCGAAAGCAAAGATTTTACGGAATTTAAAAAATTTACAGAATTCAAAAATTTCGAAACTATCAAAGAATTCGAGAAATTCACAAAATTCATTAAATTAATGGAATTCACGGAATTCATTAAATTCATGGAATTCATTAAATTCATGGAATTCATTAAATTAATAGAATTCACGGAATTCATAAAATTCAAGAAAATCACAGAACTCCATGACTGCGGAATCCACAAAATTTATGAAATTCGAGGAATTTGAAAAATTCAGGGAATTTGAAAAATTCACGAGATTCAAGGAATTCCTGGAATCCAAGAATTCCTTGAATTTCATTAATTCCATGAAATACGTGAAATTCTTGAATTCCGTGAATTCCTTCAATTTCGTGAACTCGCTTGATAACGTGAATTTCTTGAATTCCGTAAATTCGATTAATTCCGTGGATTTTTTAAATTCTGTGGATTCTCTGATAGCAGTGAATTCCTTGAATTCTATCAAGTCCGTGGATTTCTTTAATTTCATGAATTCCATGAGCTCTGCGAATTTAATTAATTCCTTGAATTCTATTAATTCCGTGAATTTCATGAATTCTATCAACTTCTCGAATTCCTTAATTTCCATTAATTCCATGATTTTCCTGAATTTCTCGAATTTCATCAATTCCTTAATTCCCTGAATTCCATCATTTCCTTAAATTTCAGAAATTTCTTGAATTGCTTCAATTCCATACATTTCGCGAATTCCGCGATTTCTGTGAATTTCATGAATTCGGCAAATTACATATATTTCATGAATTTCTTCATTCCATATATTTCCATTCAGAATTCATTTCAGAATTCCATATATTTCGTGGATTCCTTTATTTCCATGATTTTTGTGAATTCCGTGCATTCCGTGAATTCCGCAAATTTCTTCTTTGCAATTATACCTTAAGCTTGTATTTTAGAAATGTTGCAAAAAAAGCTGTATAATTCCAAACATTTTTAACATTGTGCACTGAAAGAAATAATAAAATATAAAATATAAAAAATTATAAATAAAATTAAAAATAAAAATGAAAATTATAAATAAAAATTATTGTTAGCGTAATTACGAATCTTTACAATTAGAATATGAAAACTTAACATCTTTAGAATAAGAATTGGTATATTCAATATCAAAGATTGATATTTTATGTATTAAAACGCAGAATAAGAAAAATTGATAATGAAATATTCAAATAATATAAAAGCAATCATAGGTATTAATAGATTGAGGTACAAAATTTAATGTAAATATTTTACAAATTAATATAGACAAAGAGAAAGTGAAAGATAATAAGAGATATTTTAATTTTCTGTGATAGATGCTAACAGAAATTGTAATCTTCAGTTGAGGAAATTGCAAAACGCTCTATCAAAAAATCCGAATAGCTTTGATAATCTCCCGAGGTTTTAAGCATCAGATTACAAAGCAGCTTATAAACGTTTTATGAAGATTTTATGGATTTGAACGATTGAAAAGAGGCGTGTATATTAGGGTGGTCAAAAGTCATGCCTGTTGAAATTTTTTTTCGATTAGAGGACATGCCACCCCCCCCCCCCCCCCCCTATTTCGTGTGGTTACCGGACAAAAAAATCCCTCCAAGTTTAAGCCAAATCGGTTAATTTTAAGACGTGCCGCAAAGGCCCTGAAAATCCGATAAGATTAACATGGGGAAATTTTGGTTTTCGGACCAATGGGATTTAGGTTTCTGGATTCAAACTTAGCTTGTGGAAGATATTAAGAATTTGTTAAGGAGTCTCTAACATTAACCGATTCGGCTCAGACTTGCAGGGACTTTTTTCCGGCAACACCAGGTTTTTAAAAATTGTAAAACATTTGGAATATCTGAATATATTTCACTAAGATTTCAAAGAATTCGATGATTTCAACGAAAAAAAATTCAAAATTATTTTTGAAAATATTTCACAAAAATTTCCCAATGATTTTGAACATTTCATAAAGATTGCAAGGATTTCGAAGATTTAAAATGGAGTTTTCACCAGATTTCAAAATTTTCAAAAATATTTCGAACATTTCCAAAAATTGTAAAGCTTTCAAAATATTTCAAATATTTCATAAATATTTCAAAGAAGTTAAACTATCAAATTAGGTTTGAACAATTTTCAGAAGATTTTAAAGGTTTCAATTATTTCAAACTAACACAAAAGATTTCACAAATTTTAAACTAAGCATTCACAAATAAGCCATAAAAAATTTTAAAAAGATTTCAGGTATTTTAAATATTGTATAGATTTCAAACATTTTACAAAAATTGAGAATGACTTCAAGAGAATTCACAGAATTTCAAGATTTCACAAAGATTTTAATTTCTTCAAGAGATTTCAACGAATTCACAAAGATTTCAAAAGGTTTCAAAGATTTCATAAAGATTTCAAGGATTTTAAAAACGACTTGTTTTCGCAAAAAACGAGGAATTATTTATTTATAGCTGTTTTTTCTTATAAATGGTTGGCATTGTAAATGTATAATAATATATTCGATTTATACCAAATTTGTATTAACTTCAGGGCACCTACTATTTTTGACCCAGCACTGTTACTTGCATTACCAAACCGAATGTGTGGCGGGAACGAGGTGATTTAAAAAAAATGAAAAACCTATAGATATTTTTTAATTTCATTTAATCCCAGTTTTGACCTTATTAAAACAGAATATTTTCCTGTTTTTAATTTTAATTTCAAATGTGTCTAAGCCGAGTTATTAAGCACCATGCCATTTCTCACAATTCTAAAAATTCTCACCATTTAGTATATAAGGAATCTTCAAACCCCTTCTCACAGCGTGATTTGCGTGGGATGCGTGTGTTGTATGTATATGTTTGCTTACTATGGATATAAGCAAAGGTTAGGTTAGTCACATCAGCGAATGTGTACTCTACATTCTTATGTGTACAAATACTAATAATTATAATGATAATGTGCGTATTTATGTGCTATAATTGTGCAGTGTGAGTTGGTGAAGTTTCACGACGGGTTACGAACTTAGTCGTCTTCGTATTTTCGACCGTCACATTCATTTCGAATGACTCATAATTTTTAGTATAGTCTTTAACAAATTTCAGAATCCTCTCTTTCAAAATGTGGAAAAATTATTCCAATTTTTCTAATAATTGATATTATGGTCTTGCTTCAATTTAATATAGTTAATTTTAAATATCAAATTTTCTTTAACAAGTTTTGTAGGACTCATTTTAATTTTCCAAAGTAAATTTATCATAGATTATTAATAAATACTATACTACTTTTTAATATACATACCCGATTCCCAAAATCGTAAAAGATTATACTAAACTGTAATATCGGTTTTAACGTTTTTTGTAACTAAATTTCTATGGGTGTAGGTTCGCAAATAAACAATTCCTACTTCGACTTTGGTATAATAAGTGTATACTATAGAATTTGCATGGTATCTTCCTTTGTCAACTTACTGCATATTCTAAATATAAGAACCCTAGAGATCGATTAGCTTCGCAAACCATATTATTAATCTAACTACATACGTGTATTGAAGCGCTTATGTGGATACCCAGATCGCACACGGTCTTTACTCTTGTAATAACCGTGCTATTTCTTGTATGATCAAATTCAATATCTTCTTTCTCTTCGTTAAAGTCATGACTTTACGTTTCGTTGGGTTGATATCCAAGTTATTACTAAAAGGGGAAGCTGTTTATTTAATTTAGAACAAACATTTTGTTGAGTGCTTAGTGCTGAATGAAGAAAAATAGAGGGTACAAGTTAAAGATTCAAATTTAGAGTCAGATGTTCTGGATGGTCGAAAGGGCCTTTCATAATTTTTTCGACTTAAAGAGACTCTCATTTTACGGCTAATAAGACTTTTAGAAGAAGTTTATAGTCAATATCAGGATGATTAAAGTATCCTTTTAGGATAGTCAATACGATCATCTTATTTTCACTGATTTTTAATTAGCTCAAATTGCTTTGCGATATTTTGAACATGCGTGGAGTGTAAAGTGCATAAGAGAGAACATGTTGAAAAACTGATGAAGTTTTTTTTCTTTTTGATTTTCAAAGTCAAATCAGATGATTTCTAAGAATTACAGACAGTATAAACCAATAAACCAACAAAATCCAACATCTTATAATTAAATTGTTACTTGGTCAACAACAATTAACATTAGCTAATCATTGTGAGAAATTTCTGTAGACATTTTCTGAGACGCGTCACTGCTTTATGCAGAAACCGTTTCTAAATTTTTCTAAACTGTAATCGAAATTTCAGCAACGGCAACTGCATAAAACTTCAGGCACATATTTCAGAAAATTCTGTTGTAGTCTATATTTGTCCTGAGAGTATAAATAGCAAGAAAATATGAGTAAAGTTATTACATACGACATCTTATGTATCTATGTTTTAATAAGACGTTAACTCATTGTATCAAATATATTGCGAATATATAATTCGCTCGTATATATTATATTACTATATTATATTATATAATATTACTATAATTTTTATTTTTAAAGAAAATATATACTGCAAATTTATATTAAAATTAATGAAGCAAACAATATTGTTTCGATACATTACATGTTTGGAGAAAGTCAATCACAAAATTTATACAAAATGTTATCTTATTTTTATACATAATATTTGTACGTAATTTTTTTATAAAAAATTGAATTTTTAACCAGAAAATATGAATTTTCAGCAAACAAAATTATTTTTCAAGAAACTAGTTATACCTTTAAACGAAGAAATGAATTTGTAACTGAAATATGAATGTTGCACAAAAAAATTCCAAAGGAAGTTGAATCCTTATACAGGAAGAAGATTAACTTTCAACAAAAAAATTAGCATTTCTATCCAAGGAAGTCGAAATTTCTATTAACACAGATGAATTAAAAAAAATACAAACTAAAAAAATTTAATTATCATCTGAAAAAGATTTTGGTTTTACTTTTAAACATGACAATATAAGTTTTGAACAAGAAGTAAATTTTCTACCAAGATTATGCTTGAATTTTCAACCCAAAACGACGATGTTTTAAGGAAACAGATGAATATTTAATAAAAAAGAATAACTTTTTTGAAATAATTGTTGAATTTTTATACAAAAAATTCAATTTTTATCCAAAAAAATGCAATTCCTACTAAAATAAATGAATTTTTTAACCAAAAAGAGAAATTATAAACAAAATGATTGAATTTTCATCCAAGAATGATTTTAGTTTGACTTTTCAGCATAAAAATATGACTGTTCAATCCGAAAAAAATTTTCTGTGAGAATAGTTGCATTTTCTATAAAAAAATATGAATTTTCAACAAAACAGTTGAACTTTTAACAACAACAAAAAAATACTTTTTAACAAAATTCTTTGATTTTAAGCCAAACTGTTACATTTTTATCGAAAAAATGCAATTTGTAGTAAAATAGATTAATTTTCAAAATAAAAAGACATATTATTGAAAAATAGTTGACTTTTTAGCCAAAAAAGATTTTAGTTTGACTTGTTAGCATCCAAATATGAGTTTTAAATGACAATGCAATTTTTTAATTTAGTAGTTGAATTTTTAACCAAAAACACAAATTTCCTACACAAAAATGGTACGAGTATTTTCAACTGTTTGTCTAAAATTTGATATTTTTTACTTAAAAATTCAACTATTCGTTTGAAAATATATATGCTTTGCGGAAAATTTGTTTTTTTTCTATAGAAAATTATTCTCTATGGTTAAAAACATCTCTTGGTCATAAAAATTATATCTATCCTCGCTGAAGATTCATCATGAATTATCAACCCAAAAAGTTGTATTTTTGATTGAAAAAATTCAATTTTAGCCAAGAAAGATGATTCTTCTATTATTTCAAAAACCGGTATACTTCAAACGTCAACATTTTATTTTGTTATTCTTGTTATAGCATAAACGAAAAAATAAACCAAAATTTTAAAAACGCACTTGACAGTTCGATGCGAAGTTCTATTTGCTTTCATTTTAAAAAATCTGGCCGCTGCGCAGGTACATTCCTATCGCGCAACTGTTGGTTCTCGCGCTTCGCGCTCGATGATGCATTCACCTCGCGCTACGCGCTCCGTCTTTCTATTTATCCCTTAATTCTGCGCAAGCCTTTAAAAATTAAAGGTCAAAGCATCGGCAACTGTTTATTAGTGATTGTGAATTCTCTTTTGTTAAAGCTCCTTCGACTTTTACGAAATGCTTTTCACTTGATTTCGTCGAAAATGCGAACTTTCCTACATTACGTTCAACTCTATTATATCAAACGTATATTATATTCATTTCTGTACCTCGGTATGGGGCTGTTTATTCAGATATTGCAAAATAAAGTACAAATCTCCTTTTTATTCATTACTTCAATATTTGTTTCTTTTTTTTTTTGCATAAAATTGTATTCTTAGCTACCTTGGAAAATGAATATTATTTCAATAAATTTATGTTATTACCATTCATAATAGGCATTAGAATTGGAACAAAAGTATTTCTATCGTCTTATTTTTATCATAAAAATGCGCATTCCATTAAAATTAAAATCATTATTAAACATTTTACTACAACTCTCGTCCTATTTTCATCAATTTAATTGGTTTATATTCAATGTAGATGTAATTTAAGCAACCATAAAAAAAATTAAATGTAATTGTATCTTGCGTCTTTTTGCCAAAAATGTATTTTTTTTTACTTTTAATGTATTTTCATAACCAAAGTTTCTAACAAATTAGTGGATATTTTTTGGTTAAACAACCTTTTTTCTATTAGTTTTGTTCGTCTTTTATGTTGTTTTTCCAAAAATTAATTTTTTAACTTATTTTTTAAGATTAAAAGAAAATCTACTCGTCCTATCTAAAAATGATTAATAGCAAATTTATAGATCTTTTGGGGGTTAACAAATTTAGTCTGTTAATTTTTTTTTGTCACCTTGGGTCGCTTTTCGAAAAATTTAATTGTTTTAATTTTAAATGTAATTTTTTACGTTTAAAGCGAAAACTGCGTGGCCTGGCAATACTTAGTTATGAAAAATTTGAATGAGTTTTCGCTGTTTTTTGGAAGATAAACTTTTGTCTATTTATTTCTTTCATAACTTGTGTCGTTTGTAATTGTTTTATTTTCAATCCCCTACCGCCCATAAGATATTTTTTTTCTGATTTTTGAGATTTTTAAGCATGTTATTCCTATGACGGAGTGCGTAAAAAACTTAGATTTTAGCTTATTACCGTCCTGACTATCATGTAACTTGGTGCGTTAAAAAATGCTGTTCATCTCAAAATTGTTTTTTTTACGAATAACAACAAAAACTACGCGTTCTATCAAAAAGTGATTTCCGTATCTCACACAGTTTGAACACAAAATGAAATTATTTATTTTTTATTATCTTTTGTACGAACTAAATTTGAATTTTCAACTTTTCAAACAAATTAAAAAAGTCATTATTATAATATTTTTGGGCTTTCAAAAATAAACGTCTTTCTTCTCTTGACTTTTTTTCAAATAATGCGTTTTTTGGCTTAAAATGTTCATTTTAGTTTATTTTTTGTATTTCTATTTGTATTTCGAATTTTGCAATCTTAAAAAAAAATGTATGCAAACTCCAGTTAAAAAAACATGAATCCAACGACCAAATTTGGACTACAACGAACAAACAAAAACAAAAAACTCCTATTGTAATTTGGAAATTTTTTTTTAAGGGAGGGAAGGAGATTTGGTTGGTTGCCTTCTCATTTTTCCCCCCTTTTTAATTTTTGCAACAAAAAAATAAGTTCTTTTCTTTTTTAGGAAAATTTTTATGTTTTTTCAAATAGCAATAGTAAAATTTGAATTTTGAATTTATATCCAGAATAGCTGGTTTACGAACTTGTTCTCTTTTGTCAGACCTTAAAAAGGGACAGACGGACACACAGACTGCCATCTTCGTAAAAATCGTTTTTTCCGACTCAGGGGGTCTCAAAACGTGGACATTTGGTGAAAACCGACAAAGCGAAATTTTACGTACATTTTAAAGAAATATATAAAATAATAAACTAAAATAAATAATATTCAAAAAAATAAAATAATTTCAAGAAATAAATAAATTTATACATTTACATAAATTCCACATAAATTTTACATACCTTCTCATTAGGATGAGAATGTAAAAAAGTTAAAATCGGATTATAATTGCCTTCTGAAAATCAATTTGTCCACGGACGTTCTTTGCCCCACAGTGCGTCGATTCTCGCAGTAACTATCTCCAAGCGCGCTATGTCAGAGTTTGACTGTATTCAGTTGGAGATGTAAGTAAAACTGAACGGTGTTGATTACTGGTCAAAAGTTAATATATTAATTTTAATTACATATTCAACTGACCTATCGTTGATCCTTGAACCCAGATCTTCCATTTTCCAAAGTTTAGCCTTGAATAAAGTGAAACAGAAAGTGCAAGATTTGAAAGTTTCAGGGTCAGAACGAGATTCTTGGACAAGCAAGGGTGCAAGATGGCATGTTCTTTGTAAAATGAGTACATTCGATGTCTATCGGGAAACCCCTGCTCGTAGAAATCAGCTCTGCACGCGCCAGTCACGCGGTTGGTTTAATATCGATGCGTAAGATAACCAGTCAGTATGAGTATACTGTAGCATAGGACTGAAAGTGAATGTTGGTCGAAGAGGTGAATGAGGGAAGGGGATAGGAAAGCTAGCTAGGGTTGAGGTGAAAAGGGGTGTTGCGAGAGACACGCGATCTTACCGAAGCATTGCCCATTGTTTATTCGTACTTGCTGTTGTGTACACGTGTGCATGTGCAGGAGGTGTACCTAGCAACATAAAACACGCTTGCGGGGTGAAAAGACTGAATACTGAATGTCGAGTCTCACTAGTTTAAAGCCCGATAAAGGAATTTAACTAGATCGTTCATCGTCTTTACTGCTCTTCAGTTAAGGTTGTTTCCTATCATTTCGAGCGGTCTTGGATCTACAGAGAATACAAATTATGAATTAGGAAACTCGGTCTTGTTTTGAGCCAAAAATAGGTTTAAGTTAAGGTATTCTTTTAGGAAGATTATTCTTTTAAGCCTTGATTAAAGAAAATCCAAATACATTTGAAATGTTTTGAGAAACTTTTAAAGAAAAAATGTTAGAAATTTAAATGAGATTAAAATCAAATTTAAACTGACAATAAACGTCCAGTAATAAGTTAATGTTTATAATTTCTGAAAATAAGCCAAGAATCCAACAACCAAATTTGGGCAAACACCATCAAATGTTCCTATTGCAATTTGAAAAATGATAAAAATGTTCCTGTAAAAGAAAAGAACTTCTTTTTTTGGACAAAAAAAAGAGGAGAGAAAAATGAGAAGGCAACCAACCAAATCTCCTTCCTTATCTTTTTTATTTCTTTCGTATTTTTTTTATTATTATCAAATCACAATAAAAAGGCAAGAAAAATTTGATCAGGTAGGAAAAAGGACGCAATTTTTTTTTAATTATTCTGAAGATTCTAAGACAGTTTAAAGAATTTTACAAGAATTAATTGAGGTATTTGATATGATTTCAGAGTTTAATGGGTTTTAGAGGATTCAAATGGGGAGCTGGTGTGGTTCCCGACTAATCGACCCCACTTAAAGTCGGGGGCTAGTCGGGTCATCTGACTAGCCCCCGACCAGTAGCGTCACAGTCGATTAGTCGGGGGCTAGTCAGGTAACCCGATTTATCCTAGTCGGAACCTGATCGGGTACTAGTAGGGGTCATATAATAATACATCCGCGTGGAATATTAACCAAAATCCCTAAAATTTGTGGAACATCCCTTAAAAGTTTGTCAAAATACTTATTATATGCGGAAATCTCCATAAACTTTTTTGAAATATTTAAAAGTGCTCAAATTTACCCAAAATTAAATTGGGAACGTATCCTACGCTTAAAAAAACATAAATTTATGTAACTAAAATTCCCCAAAATTAGTGGAATATTAATTTCAAAAAAAAACTTCAGCTGGAAGGCAGCAATGGAAGCGCTTCGCTCTGTAAGAACCGCCATGTTATTCACAGTAGTCTCTGCTCCAGGTAATTATGCTTTGTGACATGTGGACTGCTGTCTTAAACAGTCAACGCGTAATTTCTGTTGCGCGAGAGGCGGCCGTCGCGCCCTTGCGGATTTTCTTTAAAGCTACCAGTCCAGAACCGCAAGATTCAAATGAAGGTGGTAGCTAAATCTTACCTGTACCGTGCTTAATAATTTACTACTAGGATACTACTCTTCACTGATTAATCAAAAAGTTTTTCTCTTTCCAATTTCAATTACTTAAAAATAAGCATCCGTACAAATTTAGAGTTTTTAGATATTACCTCATTTGATAAAACCTCGCCGAAAACTCAAACATAAGAATAACCCGACCAGAGCCCCACTAGTTCCCGACCAGAGCCTGAAGATTATCCAAACAGAAATTAGTGAACAAAAAGGCCCGACTAGCCCTTGACCAACCACCGACCAGGCCCCGACTGAAATTTTGACAACAAAAAGCCCAACTAGTCCCCGATTAGTCCCCGACTGGGTACTTTTTTTAAAATTAATAACCCGACTAGCCCCCGATTAGTGCCCGACTTGTAATAGGACCAAATGGGGTTTTTGCAACACGGTATTTTCTTAGGATAATTACAATTTAGAGAATCACCATTCAAATTACAACTAAGAGAATTTAAAAGATTTTAATAAATTTTGAAGGGATTTTGGGTAATATAAAAAATTTATCAACATTAGATAATTTTATTATGCATTAAAAAAATTCAGAGGATTTCCAAATATTTCAAAGGATTTTTCATGAATTTATACAGATTGAAAGAAATTAGAAAGGCACTCAATAAGTTATTTTAATGCATTTCCCAGGATCTGGAAAGATTTCGTGGGGTTCAAAAATCTAAAGAAATGTTTAGTATTAAAATCCAATTAATTTAATTGCACGGGTTTTTATCATATTTCAATGGGCTAGAAAGAAGTTTTTTCCAAGATTTAAGAGATTTTACAATCACAGAATTTAAAAATATTTTAGAATATTTTCAAAGTTCCAGTGAATTTTTAATAGATTTCAAGAATTTTAAGGTATATTAACGGATTTGAAAGATTTTAGGGTATTTTGAAAAATTCCAAGATTCATTCAAGAGAGTTTAAGAATATCAAGAAATTTCAGTAAAAAATTATTTTTAGGTATTTCACCTTTCATGAGGTTCTAGCAAATTTCCTAGGATTTTAAAGAATTTAAAAGGATTTTATAGAACCTGAAATACGTTTTAGTATTTTATAAGGAAAAATCTTATTTTTTCGCTTTCTTCTAAACTATTTATTTATATAAATTACAATTTCATTTTGAAAGTTTTCAAAAGATTTAAATGATTTTAGCACATTTTAAAAAAATTTAAAGGATTTTTTAAGATCTTTAAAAAATTGCAATAGATTTTCAAACATTTCAAAGGTTTCCATATATTGAGACTCATGAATTTTTAAGAGCTTTAAAAAAACTTCAAGCGATTTCAAACGTTTTTAAAAGGTTTAAAATATTTGAGAGTATGTAACAATAATCCAAGGAATTTTTAAGTATTTTTTCAGATCATTAATAAATTTTAATGGGTTTCAAAATATTTCAAATGCTTTGATATATTTAAGCGTATTTTAAAAAATTCTAATTTATGTTCAAGGGCTTTTGAGAACTTCAAGGATTTCAAAATATTTTAAAGAATTTGAAATATTTTAGGGTATTTAAAAATATTGCAAGGAATTTTTAAAATATTTAAAAACGCCCGATTAATTTTCAAGATATTTTAGGAATTTCGAAGAATTTAAAAGGATTTTGATGATTTAAGGATATTTAGTAAGATTCTGAAGATTTTTTTCTTTCAAAAACTTTAAGGGATATCAAAATATTTGTAAGGGCCGGAAATATTTTAGAGTACTTAAAAGGGTAATTTGAAAAATTTGAATTTATTTTCAAGACCTCTCAAAAACTCCAAGGGATTTCAAAAGAATCTACGGCTTTGAAATATTTTAGGGTATTTAGAATATTCCAAGAAGGTTTTAAAACATTTAAAAATGAAAGTTATTTTAAATCATTTCAAATATTTTAAAATGCATTGAAAATTAAAAAAAAAAAAAAAATTTGTCTTCAATTTAAAAGTATTTTTATGATTTTAGGGTATTTAGAAAGATTTCAAAGATTTTTAAGATCCAAAAACAATTTAGAAATATTTTAATGGATTTTTTATATTTAAGCATAATTTGAAAAATTTAAATTCATTTTCAAGACCCCTCAAAAACTTCAAGAAATTTCAAAAGATTTGAAAGACTTTAAAATATTTTAGGGTAATTACAAATATTACAAGAAATATCAAAGTATTTCAAAGGATTTTAATGATTTCAACATTTTCGATGGGTTTCAAAGTATTTCAAATGGTCCGATATATTGAAGCGTATTTTTAAAAATTCTAATTTATTTTCAAGAGTTTTCATAAACTTTAAGAGATTTCAAACGATTTTAAAAGGGTTTAAAATTTTTTAGTGTATTTAAAACTATTCAAAGAAATTTCGAAGAGAATTAAAAACGCCAATGAATTTTACATAGATTTCAGGAATTTCAAAGGATTTTAAAGGATTTGACTGATATCAGGGTATTTTAAAAACCCCAAGGATACAATTTTAATGGATTAAAAATATTGTTAAAGGTTTCACATATTTAAGGGTATTTAAAATTTTCAGTTTGTTTTCAAGAGTTTTCAAAATTTTCTATGAATTTTATCGTATTTCAAATTATTAAAAATATTTTCGGGTATTTAAAATGATTTCAAGGAATTTTAAATTGCTTTAGAGAATGTTGAGGGCTTTAAAGGATTTTAGAGCATTTTAAAATATTCCGAAGATTTTCTTAAGATATTTCAATCTCGAAAGAAGTTCAAGTGATTTTAAAACATTTGAAAGGTTTTAAAATATTTTAGGAAATTACAAAACATTCCATAGAATTTTTTAAGGGATTATAAAAATTCCAATAAATTTAAAGACATTCAATGCATTTCAAGGCTTCAGAAGATTTTAAAAGATTTCAATAGATCAATAATTTTATAAGACTTCTGATGAATTCAATGATTTTAAAGGATTTTGAATGCACTATGTTTTTTTTTAATGTTTAAGGATTTTTAGAAATATCTGATTTTATAGAAGTTCAGAGGATTGTAAATATTTAAAATGATTTAATAACATTTCAAGGGGCATCCAGGATTTAAATAAGATTTAAGGAATTTAAGATTGGTTTGAATCGAAAATTCTTAAAATAATTACCAAATACAGTTCGAAATATTATTCATGAAATTCAACAACTGTATAATTTACCTTGAAAAATTATAAGTGTTCATGATTTCCAGATGAGAAAATAATTGTTTACACAATTATAGTTGTTAAAAAAGTTAAAAACTAATTTAAAAATACTTTGAACTTTGTGAATTTTCAAATATAAATAATTAACGTTTGAAAAATTCATAAAATTATGTTTCTAGCATAAATCTTACACAAAAATGGAAAATTATTCATTTAAAATTCCTCAAGTGGTGGCCAAACTTTAATTTACAAGGAGGAAAAAGCATTTCTTTTTTCCATTTTTTCGAAAACCGATCTTCTCTCATTCAAAACAATGAGGTTATTTTAAAAGTCCGGAGGCTGGGGTTAATGTCAATATTTGAAAAGAGAAAATTTCTTTTCCGGAAAATGAACAAATTTTGTAGAGTAGGGGGGGGGGGGGGGGATCACCAAAATCCAATTTTTGGACCATCCTACATGGAGAAAAATGGAAGGTCTGTTTTCCCATATAAATGTGCAGGCAGACCATATTGCAGGGTCGACTATAGGACAGCTCTTGCATATGGCTAAATCGGCTATCTCTAGTAGGTACAAACAAGAGGTCCAAATCGACAATCTCAGACAGTCGACTCGATTGTCTCAGACCGTCGTCTTGATCATCTAAAGCTGGTTGATCTGATCATTGTGAAGGGTCGGTTTGGAAATCTCAGATGGTCGATCTGATTTTTCAGACATTCGACTGGCTTGTATTTGATGGTCGATTTGATTCCCTCAGACATTTGAGTGCATTGACCCTGCTCCTGCCATCTGTCTTTCCATAAATCTCAGGACTTGATGTCAGAACTGAAAAATAAAGATTTAGTTTCAAATTAATGAATACAATTCAAGTTTATCCTAAATCGATTAATGCTAGAATTAACAGTGATTACTGAAATCATTATAATCTATTTTAATCTTACATTAACCCCGAAAAATTAGAATTAGAAGTCTTAAATCTCACATTACTTACGGAAAATATTAACATTACAATTACATATTTAAAACAGGTTCTTACAGAATAAGATATTTTCAATGAATCATCAATAATTGCACTCGCTTTACACCGGAATCGTTGGCAAGAACTTTTTTTTAACAGATATCACCACGCGGTCTACGAGTCTATTCTGTTAATTAGAGCCAATTAGCGATACCCTTTAAATTTTCACGCGCATGATTTACGCGCAAAAATCAAACAATTGACCATACGCAATGGCTTATCTGCTCCTTCGTAGATGGTTAAAACGAGGGAAAACAATATGTGCATATTGACCATCCCGAAAAGGATACCTTAGTTATCGCTGATAGTGAGTCTGATGTTCTTATAAAAGTCAGACTGACGATAAAATGAGAGTCTTTTTAACCATGTCGAAAAAAATTTGAATGGATCGTTAGACCATGTAGAAAGACTTGCTGACTGTCCAAATTTTAACCATATAACTTTGACCATCCATTTTTCTCCGTGTATGGAGTACCGAATTCCTTATTAAAATTTCTAGCCTAACTAAGCGAAACATAACATCAAATAATATTATCAGAGCGTGAAGTGTTATAATCTGAAAGGCTGAATAAAATGCATCGAATAATGAGCAAATGATATATGTCACGATTTTGCGAAAAATATCACTCGTTCACATTTTAACGTCGGATAAAATATATAAATAGACGATAGAAAGGACAACGATGGTTCTATTCTAGAGTCCTTACTTTCACAATAAATCTATTATTCACGCCTCGCTAAATTGCAAGAACCAAAGATTCAGTTTGCCCACAGAACATGACCAGTACATTCCTATTCAATTTAAATGTATCGATGCGATGGAATCTATGAATAATATATATATTTTTCATAGTCCTCACGGAAACATTCTGTCTCTTATTCTCCTACATGGACGTCCGTAGAGCTAATAAATTTTGTATCCCACTTCATTGCAAGACACTGATTCTCAAAAACATGTCGAGTTTTATCTGATTCTTTTTAAACATTTTTTGTACTTGAAAGCAAATGAAGGCACAATGAAAGTTTTCATTACTTAAAATGATATTCTAAAAAAATTCACACCAATGGTTAACTTTATTCAAATAAAGCTTGACTTACTTTCTTCATAGACGTGGTTTCTACAAGACCTGGATACAATTGTGGAAAAGTTTGGGATCTCTTAAGTCTTCCTGAAATCATTGTGAAAGCTTTAAAATCTTTGGAAATTTTGGAAACCGTCGTAAAATATTTGGAAATCTTTAAAATCTAATGGATATTCTTGAAAATTAAAGGAAACACACTGTCAAATGTCTTAATTTAAATTTAAATATAAGAAAATAAAAAAGGATAGAAGGAAAAGAATGCAATCTTCCTATTTTTTATTTGTTTAAAAAATATACCAACGATTTTGTATTCATTCAACATCCTTTTCACAACAATAAAAACAAGTTTTGCAACAACTAAACATCATCCTATCATAACCATTATTTAATTTCTGTGAACCAGTTATTAAATTTATAGATAACAATTTCTATTTCTAAATGTAAAGCCTTTGCAAATATTCTCTCTTACTTTCATTAATCTTGAAATGTAAAATTTTAACTTCATCTTAATCAGGATCATAATCAATACATTCCTTTTTATGTGTAGCAAGCACACTATGATAATAACGTTTTTACGAATATCGCAGCCAAATACCAAGTTTATCTGAATGATATTCACCAAAGAATTATTTAATCTATTTTAAATGGTATTTTGAAAATATTGTAAGTTTTAAAGTTTTCATTGTAATGATTAAGAAAAGAATATTTCAATTTTCTTTATGAGGGGACTCATGAAAGAAACTTGCAGGTCTCTCAAATAATAATAATTAGCAATTGAAGAGTGATTATTATTATTATTGTTAATTACTAGTAAATAAAAACATATATTTTTTAATTAATGCAATTTTTCATTAAATATGAGAATATAAAAAATGTAACATTCTTCCTGAACACATCCTTTTTCTGGAACAATCAATAATTCCTGAAGTTCAGTTATTTCTATATCTAAAAAACTAAATTTTTTTATTGTATACATTAAATCTACTATTACAATTAATAACTGTTATTTTGTTAGAGAAATGCACCGAACGGTAGTATCTACATACCGAAAGTAAAAAGAGCAAATCAAAACCTAATTTTTCAAATAAAAAATTTTGTAAATAAAACATTGGAACAACATCCAAATAATGACGGAGTCATCCGAAACAATTTTTTAGTTATATTTTCTTGATATTGCAAACTATTTTTTAAATTGTATCTTGAGGTTGTTAGGAACTCTTTAAGTATAAAATTCGAATTTTATTTAATAAATTTATTAAGAGTGTTAGTATATGTAATACAACATTTCAAAGGATAGTTTTCCTTACAAATCTTTCTCAATCCATTACATCTGACAAGAATCGAATCTAGAGTGTTAGTATCTTTCCATTTTGTATAATTTCTCAGAATCAAGTGGTCAGCTTATCCATATGATTATTGTAATTCCTGAACTTTATATTGGATATCAATTTGAACAATAATTGTTTATAATTAAATAATTTTTTTAAATATAAGATAAATATAAACTAAGAAAAATAATAAACGCGTATTATTAATAATATTCAGTACTACTACACAGTCATTTGAGTCACTTTCTGTGTATTTTCTTTTTTAAATCACTTCTTAGTTACTTTTTTGGTTTAAAAAGTTTTCTTTTTTAGTTTAAAAATGTCACTTTTGTAAAGTAAATCTGTGTTCAAAATTCAATTGTTAAAAATTTCAATATTTCGTAAAATACTTTCTCGTAACTAGAATTATTCCTAAATAAAGTGAAAGAACGCAAATTAATTTTTAGGAATAGTATGAGAGAAAATATACACTAGATATGAAAATAAAGAAACTTTTATTTTCTTTTGATCGAATAACAAGGATTTAATTTTATTCTTCAAATTATGAATAAATTTTCGATTATATTTTGAATATCTTGAAAATTCATTGGAATCTCTTAAAATACCCTAAAATAATTGAAAGTCTTTGAAATTCCTATAAACTATTAAAATAAATTAAAAAATTTTTTAAGAATCTTTTAAAAATATAATTTTTTACGCCTTACTTTTGCCACCTTAGCTCTTTTTCTTTTTTTTAATCTTTCTTCTTTTGCAAATTTTGAGGCTGGATTCTATTTTTGAATTTTACTTTTGTCCATTTCGCTAATTATTTTTCTACTCAAAACAGAAACACAGTAAAAAATGTCAAAATTGATAAATAAACACCATTTGGAAGAAAAAATAATTAAGTTAATTAATTACCTTTAATTTAATTAACAAAATAAGCACAATTTTAACAAAGTTTTGGTAATAAATCAATGTTAATAGTTTATAGTCTAAGCCTAATTAAGTACACATATGGGATAAAACTTTTTTTTTAATTATTTTTTATTGTGCGTTTTAATAATTTAATTAAATAGTTTTATAAAAACAAAAATAAATTATATCTAAATACATTTATGCTGAAAAATCACTTCAGCACATATTAAAAAAAAAATTATTTTTCTTAGCATTATTGCTTGACCCTCGGCGTGTAGACATCTTGTCAACTGACGCCACAACGTGAAACGGTGGTCACTTGGATGGCTGTTACGTCGACGAAAAATAACAGAAAAAGCTTTTTTAAACTTTTAAAATAAAATAGATTGAAAAATCCTTTGGCAAATTATTTTCTGCCGCTCCGCATCAAATTTTAATTTTAATTTTCTATACAGGAATTTTAAAGTAGTTTATTATTTACTTCCCACGTGACTGCAAAATTTACCTCTGGCGTGTATGCACATCTGTATGTACATCATTGAAAATGATAACGTGAATTTATATTTTTAGAAGTGAATCTGCGTCTTTAAAGATTATAATTTATAAACAATTTTATTTTAAATTTGACAATTGGACTGCAGTTAATTTCAAACTATTCAGTTAAAAAATGTTAGTAGCTTCCATTTTACACGTTTAAATTATAAAGCATTTGAATACAACATTTTTTAATTACAAAAATTTTAAACTTTATTTTTAAAAGTTTAAAATTCAAGAGTTCTACTTGAGTGCATTAATTTGCAGCTTCGTTTATATTACTTTAAGTAGAAAAATTCTTGAATTTAGAGTGGTATTTTTTTTTAAATTTGATAGACCGTGAAAAATGTTTGTGAACCGGAAAAAACCGAGCATTTTTTTCTTTTATTAAAACGGCCACCCTAAATAATGCAACTAGTAGTTTTATTATCCCGGTACGAAGAAGCTGATTGGAACGCACAGGCTGGCATTTAAAAAATTGAAATTGAAATTCCTTTAAATGCGTAACAATTGCGTTTTTGTCCGAAATGCCACTGAATGCGCTTTAATGTATCAAACTGGTTTCGTTTTAATCATGTTTAATGCGCATAAACTTCAAGGAAATAAAGTGGCTTGCTTGTAATGCCTAACCGCCAAATTGTATGACATGCAATGTCTTTCACGAACCAAGTATAGAACCACGTCAATGCCATTTAATGCTGTCGACAAAATATTGAATAGAATCAATGCCGGTCAATTTGATTTAATCATTTTTTGGTCAATAATGCAATTTATACGAATTGAATGTCATTGAAACGTCGGTTTTTCTTAATGCCAATCTATGCGTCCCAATCAAATCGTTGTTACTGGGAATATAATCCATGGACATCAAAGTTCTCTCCCTGTAAAAAGGAGAGTATTGAAGTGGATTATATGGCATTGAAAAAAGTGTACACTTTAATGCCTATAATTCTAAACAAATTCCGTTTTTTTCCAAATGGTAATTTAACGGCATTCGAATGTATTGATAGTATTCAATACATTCGGTCGGAAGAAGATTGAATGGCATTCGTCTTATTTGGTGATTCAATGGCATTGAATCCATTCTATTCCGCTGATCACTGAAGGCATTGCATGGCATTCAACTGACACGGTCATCTAACTACAGTCAATGGCATTAAATTTTTGGCTTTAAAAAGAAGCCACTTTAATGTCATGTTTTTTGTGTGGATTTAAAATGATTCGAACGGAAACTTCTGAATACCAAGAAGCGCATTCGGACAAAAATGGAATTCATTCAGATTCATAGGCATTAAAGTGCACAATTTTTTCAATGCCATATAATCTACTCCAATGCTCTCCTTTTTACATGACTGTCTACGAACAATTACCCATATGCTCTCAAAAACCTTATGCAACCAATTTATATCTCAAAGCATGACCTTTCTTCTGACAGCCTGATTATTATCATTGACGATCATACAAAAGGAAGTTCTTTGCGCATACAACGTAGCATTGAGAATGAGGTACTTTCTGGTGAAATTTCGTTCAATGGCTATAAAGAAGTTCGATGCTCGAGTGAATCGAAAGTATGTATTTGCGTCTTAGCGGAGATATCGCGAAGAAGGGAAGAGCCAAGACGAAGCGAAGCGAAGGTGCGAGGTGCGAGACCATAAAATATGTGCATCCGAGCGAAGCGAAGAGCAGAGCAGTGTTATCGGAAGCACGCAATGCAGCTGATTAGCAGAAAATACGTGTGAGTTCTGACCGATACACCATGAGCACGTGAATGCAGTTTACGTGTGAAGAAGCCGAAGGTTGCACGAAGAGAAGAGAAGAGGGAAATTTGACAAGTTCAAAAGAACCTCTTACCCCCACAAACAAACTCGTTGTTTGCGTGACTGTAGCAGCCGGTAATTCGTTGCAAGAGATACGAGGGAATATCCATGGACGAAAAGTGTTTAAAGTGCTCCCCTTCCCCTTTTGCTCTTATAACCCCTTATTTTACCTATACATCCAGCTAATGGCCCCACTTCCACAAGATGGGTAGGGAGCATCCATCAAACTAAAGAATTGAACTAAACTTGCTTCGATGCGAATTTTCATTATTATTTACGAGTTCTAATATCGCTAATTAAGATCAAGATTAGTTCACGGAACATGCAGCAAGGTCTTTTACTCTTTTATCGATACCACTGACAGGGAACTTTGGTGTTCATGGATTATATTATTAAAACTACTGGTTTTATTCTTTTAAAACTTGGTAAGGATCTTCATTTTAGTACCTCATAACAAGTTCTATAGTAAAAATTATCCTTTATTATTGTAAGTCGGAGTCAAAGAATCACAGAAAAAACGGAGGGTTCGATAATGTTGCGGCTCAAGTAAAAGTTGGTATCATTTAGTTCGTTGATATCCGATAGATGGCTATTCATACTTTCTACCTCACATGTGCCGTACAGCGTGAGCCAATTTGAAATCAATAAAAACTTTGAATAATCATGCAGACAAATATTAATAAACTTTGTTTATTCTTTTTAAAACAAAATGAAATTGAATGACAGAAATACCTGACTTCCTGAAAAATGTAAAATCAACCTAGTATTTAAAGTGTATATTGTATCATTTTAAATACTGCCGCGCTTTTTTGGTACATGCGCAGTTAAAAACTTATGATTCTTAGCATAACCTCACAAGCTATCATATTTCATGTGCACTATCGTCCTTTCAAAAATGACTAATGTCTATACTTTTAGTTTCTTCATAAAAATTTTCCCAGTACAAGATCATTTAATCCGAATTACGAAATAAAATGTACATTATTAACTTGTAAAATGTTCGAAGTGAGACAAGTCAGAAGTGACACAAAAGGGCTTAATTGGAACCGTTTGAATCTATACTTTAGGTTCATTTAAAAAGCATTTACCATTTTGGCTTCCTTTTCAGCAACAGAGGTTCCTTTTTGTTGTACCTCCTTTGGAACCAAAAATTGGTTCTAATAGAAACCCTAGTTTTTTCTGTGATATTATGTAACCGAAAAATCGCTTTAACAGATGTCCACGCATGCCTGAGGCAAATTTTTTAGTCACGTAGGAAATAAATAATGATCTACTTTAAAATCTATATTTAACAATCTTAAATTTGAACTCAAAATGTCAATAATTTTTGGACTCCTTGACAATTTTCAATAAAACAGTTGAATTTGAAACCAAAAATGATTTTCCAGCCATAAATGTGAATTTTCAACACAAAAAGACGAATTTTTAACTGAAAAAGTCAATATCAATCAAGTAGATAAACTTTTCAATAAAATGTACGATTTTCACCAAAGATAGTTTATATTTCAGCAAATTTTGGAATGCTCCAGCTAAAAATATGATTTTTTAAAAGAAATTTGAATTTTTAACAAAAAGGTTAATTTTCAAACAGCAAAGATACATTTTTTTAAGAAGGATGACTTTTACCATAAAAAGATGAATTTTCAATAAAAAATTATAATTTTAACCCAATATTGCAATTTCTATCTAAATAGTTGAATCTTCAGCATAGAAAGGTGCATTTACAATCAAATGATCGAATTTTCAAACAAAAAAGATTAAGATTCAATCAAACGTTTGAATTTTCAAGACATGAAACCAATTTTTTAGAAGACAGTTCAATTTTTATCAAAAAATTCATTTTTAACCAAGAAAGACGACTTCTCTATTATAAATGATAAATTTTTAACAAAAAAGTACAGTTTTTAAGGTGAAAAGTCGAATTTTTTAAAAAGCAGTGGTCTCATAAATCGAAAAAGATTAATTTTGAATAAAATATATGAATTTTTTAAACAAATAGTTGAATTTTCAACAAAATTATTTAATATTAAAGCCAAAAAGATGAATTATCTGCTAAAAAGTTAAATTTCACCAATAAATATTATTTTTCATAACAAAAAGTTTAATTTTCAAGCGGAAAAGATCAATTTTCTACAAAACAGTAGAATTTTCAATATAAAAGTACATTTTAGAATAAATAGTTGAATCTCCAACTATAATTATGAATCCTTAATAAAACTAGTTTTTGTAACAAATTAGTTCAACTTCAAATAATATTAATCGCTTTTTTAACAAAAAATATGCATTCTGAATGAAGCATGTAACGGTGGCTTTTACACCCAAACAATTACATATTACAGTTAAAAACTTTGAATTTGGCAGTTTAACTGCATTTAAATTAAAATTGTTCAGTTGAGAAGTTTTGTTAACTTTCATTTTATACATGTAATTTATTGAGCATTTGAATACAAAATTGTTGAATGAAACAACTTTTTAACTTCAATTTTTAAAATTTAAATTTCAAGAGTTTCACTTTGAGTGCTTTTATTTGCAGTTCGGTTTTTATTACTTCGAATGGATCAATTTATAGATTTAGTGTTCATTTTTTGAGATCTCGTGGATTTTAAAGAATTTGTTCAAGAGAAGTGAGGGTTTTCGTACGGTTTCTAAGATTTCAAGAAATTCGAAATTATTTTTTTGGCATGTATTCTAAATTCTTATTAATTTATCCTGCATTTTTTTAATTCTTTAGAATTATTTTGAATTTTTAAAATTCACTTAAATTCTGCTAACTTTACTCACCTATACTTAAATTATTGGGATCTTATTAATTTTTTCAAATCTTTATTTAATTGATCCTCAGGATCACTTGCCAAAAAGATTATAGGATTTAAAATATTTTAAAGTATTTTTTTCAAATTCCTCGGCTATTTTAAGATCTTTAACAAATTTCAAAAGCTTTAAAAGGATTTTTAAATATTTTATGTCATTTTCAAACATTAAAAAGAAGTTTTTAATGGATTCTAGTAATTTAATGAGATATTGAAGGATTTGAAATATTTTAGAAAATTTTAAAAGATTTCTAGAACTTTTTCAAATTTATTTCAATAGTTTATATAGGAATTTAAATTTTTTAAATGTTTTAGGGTATTTTAAGAGATTTCAATGCATTTTTAAGAGATTTAAAAAATTTCGGTCAAACACGTAATTATATTTACGAAACAAAGCAATTTAATTTCTACCTAATTTTTAGTCTTTAAACTATTATCAACAATTAATTTATACGTACACACACATGAAATTGGCTTTTCAAAAATTAGTTAAAATCTTTTTTATTCAATAAATAAAAATTTCTTTTATATATATATCTTGTATATATTTTCTATATAGAAATGAATTTTCAACTAAAATTTGAATATAGAAAAAAAAAAATTTCTTACCAAAGTGGTTCAACCCAAATTAAAAAAAGAATTTGAACCCTAAGACATAGAGAAGATTAACTTTAAAGCAAACAGTAGCATTTTTATCTAAGAAAGATGAAATTTTTACTAAAACAGATTAACTAAAAAAAAAGTTTAAAAAATTGAATTTACATACGAAAAAGATTTTATTTGGACTTTTCAACATCAAAATATAAGTTTTGAACAGGAAGGAAATTTTGCTACGAAGATTAGACTTGAATTTACAACCCAGAAAAATAATATTTCAACTAAACAGTTAAGTTTTTAATAACAAAGAATAACTTTTTTGAAAAAATGTTGAATTTTTATACAGACAGTTGCATTGTTATCCAATAAAAGTTCAATTCCTACTAAAGAAGGTGAATTTAAAATTTAAGAAAAACCTATTATCAAAAAAAAGTTGAATTTTCATCCAAAAAGATTTCAGTTTGACTTCTTAGCCTAAAAATATGACTTTTAAATTTAAAAAAAAATTTCTATGAGAATAGTTGCATTTTCTACTCAAAAACATGAATTTCAACAAAACAGCTGAATTATATACAGCAATGTATGAATTTTTAAAATAAAAGGGTCTTTCAGTGTCACTCCCTTGCCTATCATGAGGAAGGTTGAATTCTATCTAATATTCATGTCAATCCCTGATTCTAACAGACAGATTTTCTATGGGCTATATATCGAAAGTGATATTGCTCTTTATTGAAGGTAACACCATATATCAAAATTACACTAAAAAAGTGTATAGCTGGACCAACCATTTAATTAGTTGCTGGTAGTAGTTGAATAGTCCCTGCAACCATAACTCAAAAACTAAATAGTTGGCCCAACTAACCATTTTTTTCAGTGTATCTAATGTTCTTCCTTGAACTTTTCTTGCAAAAGATTGTACTTAAATTATGCAATCACCAACAAAAATTGGTCTGGTAGATATTTACATTTTTATTACAACATCCATGGTCACAAAACAATCAGATGACTTTTAGATTCATAGATAGAGCCATTAAATTATATTCCTTACAATTTATACTGAAAAATATTAAATTATTGCAAAAAATTTTGATTAGTAATGGTTATTCACTTAATGGGATTAACAGATTTTCAAAACTAGAATTGATAACATTTATCATGTAGGTAATAAAAAAGAATCACGAAATTTTAAAGTTTTGCATTTGTATCGTATATATCTGGTTTTACGGATTAAATAGGACAAAAAGTTTGTCAGGTCATTTTTAGCCCTCAAGTGCTAGAACGGGTCCAGGGGACCCACAAGTTTTTTCAGCAGTGTTTTTTTTTCAAAAACTTATCTCATTTTTTGCAAAATATTTATTATGAACAATTAATTTCCATTTCTGTTTCTACGATATTCATTTTTGCGAGATTTTGGGCTACAATTTAAAATAATAAATAAATAAATGGACCTGAGCTATTTAAATCGGAGATATTTCAGTTTGAAATTTCATCTTTCTTGGATCAAAATGCAATAGTTTTGGTTGAAAACTAAAATACTTGGTTAAAAATTCATACTTTTTGGTTTAAGATTATTGTTTAAAATTTATATTTTGGTATTAAAAAATGAACTGAATGTTTTTCTAGTTTAAAGTTAAACTTGAAAAAATCGTCGTTTTTTATTAAAAATGTATATGCTTTAGTACAAATTTCTCATCCGATAGGCTCACAGACAAAAACGTCTTGATGCAAGTCGAAAAACTAGGCTTTTTAAGTAGCAACATGAAGAAGTACACGAATTTCTTACAAAATTCTCAGATAAAAATGCAACTATTTGGAAGAAAAATCTACTATTTTGTAAAAAATTCATCTTTTTTTATTGAAAAAGTTCGTCGTCTTGGATATAAAATTTAGTTTGTTTTCATAGAAACTTAGTTTTGGTTAAAAAATTTATATTTTGATTTTGAAAAATCAACTGGAACCTTTTATGTATGAAAATTCAACCATTTTCATATTAATTTGTTTTTAAAAATAAAACTTCATCATCTGTTTTGTCAAAAATTATACCTTTTCTGGATAAAAATGCAACCATTAGGTAGTGAATTCAACAACTTTGTTATGAAGTCATTCTTTTTGATTCAAAATACGTGCTTTTGGATGGAAAATTCAATTTTTTTTATATAGACATATTTCTTATTCAAAATTCATATTTTAATCGTAAAAAGTCAACTGAAATCATTTTTGGATGAAAATCCAACTCTTTTTTGAAAGTTTATCTTTTTGATTTTAAAATTTATCTGTTTTCGTAGGAATTTTATTCTTTTTTTGTGAAAATAAAACTTTTTAGTTGCAAATTGTACTTATTTGCTTGAGTAGTCAACTATTTTGTTTCGAAGATTTCGTTGAATCACTTTGTTATCAAATATTCTTTGTATTTGTTGAAGATTTATAATTTTGTTTGACAATTCAACTTTTTTAAAGAAAAAATGATTCTTTTGGCTTAAGGTTTTAACAATTTCGATAAATTTTTTATTTCTTTCTCGAGAAAAAAATATTTATTTGTCGAAAATTCGTCTTTTTTAATTTAAAATTGTTTTCTGAATAAATTTCATCTTTTTTAATTAAACTATAAGCTATGACACTTTTTTGTTGCGCATTTTCCTTTCGTAGGTTGAAAACTCAACTATTATGTTAAACATTTAATTATTTTGTTGAAAATTCAATTATTTTCTTAAAAAGTCATTTTTACAAAAGATTCTATGTTAAAAATATTAAAAGATAAAAATGTTACTTTTTGAATATTATTTATTAAGCATCATAGATTTTCTATTGAATTACTAAATTTTCAAGTTGAAAATACGATTTTTCTACAAAACAGTAAAATGTTCAATCCGGTGCTGTGAATTTTCAATTTAAAAACATTTGTTTGTCAGGAAAGAAACAAATGAAATTTTAGAATATTCAAAAAAATAAAAATGGTGAGTTTCAGGCCAAAAATGTAATAGTAAACTTTTCATCCGAAAAGAATGAACTTTTCGTCTTTTTTAATTTAAAATTATTTTCTGAATAAATTTCATGTTTTTTAATTATACTATAAGCTATGACACTTTTTTGTTCCGCATTTTCCTTTCTTAGGTTGAAAATTCAACTATTATGTTAAACATTTAATTATTTTGTTGAAAATTCAAGTCTTTTCTTAAAAAGTCATTTTTACAAAAGATTCGATGTTAAAAATATTAAAAGATAAAAATCTTAGTTTTTGAATATTATTTATCAAGCAGAATAACAAATTTGGCAAGGAAAATCTGGAAATTTTAAAAATGAAGTTCTCGGACTCTGCCTAATTCTACTAGCAAATAATTAGCTACACATTTCTGAAATCTAAAAATAACGTACAGCAAGATGAGGTGGGGGAGGGGGTGTACAAATATTTGGTTGAGATTTGTTACAGGGGAATTGTATCCTTTAAAAAATCCGTTAAACAATTTTTTCAATGTATCTTTCGGTATGAGAACCATTGGATGGAACGGAATACATATAGTAAAGTCAAGAAGATAATTGTCATCAATGTAATAACCTATTATAACATTATCCGGAATAAAATTATCTGGATGGTTATTTTTTTAAATATCTTTTTTATTCCCATTTTCTGTTTCTGCGATCACTATAGATAACATAGGTACTGCCCATTGAAACAACACTAGTAATATTAATATGAGCATGTAAATTTCAATAAATATTAATGAAAAAAAAACACTTTTAATTATAAGTGTGCAACTTTGAAAAAGTATTTTATATGAAAGTATGCAGCCCCTCGTTGATGTTCTTCGACGGACTCACATAAAAAAAAGGTTTGATGCAAGCCCAAAACTGAGATTTTAAAGTTGCAATATGAAGAAGTACAAAATAAGAATAAGTGCGAAAATGTACACTTAATAAAAACTTTAAAAATAATGCTCAATATTGTATAAATTGTTGTTTTAAATTTGACGAGAACAAGTGATAAAGTTGAAGATCTAGTATCAACATGCATCCCCACTCAGAAAGTATAAAACGTAATAAAAAAAATTCTTTTTAAAAATAATGTGGCTTACAATCTCATGTATCAAGTTGGACAATATCCAGATTCATAATTTTTTTATTTTCTTTCGTTTGAAACGAGCAATATGTTTACGGCTACTTTCACTGAAAGCGTCACTTTCGTGTGGGATACAGTCTGTACCATACCCATGTGAATATTTCCATATCGAACGTGAACTCGTATCCATCGCTACCGTTCTCTGTACAAGCGGTTTTAATTTCGATGCGATATGAACACTTGTATCGATCGTAAACTCGACATGCTTGATACTATAAACCCACATATAGGCATTTACTTCCAATGCTACGGACGTTTTGTGCACCTTTTGTATGTCGGCATATTAGTTTTTGTAAACATGCAACTGCATTGAAAATTTCGTTTATCTTACCAAGCCGGAGATTTTCAAAAAATAAGTGGCGAGGTTCTGAGTTATTGACTGGGCTTTGGGGGAAAAGGGCCTATCGGAAAGATAGAGGATCAAAACATGATAAATCCATCTGAGATGATTCTTCAATAACACAGGCCAACAATTCTCAGAACCAGAGACCAGACCTACTATACCCGAAGGTTTTTGCTGCGCTGAATCCGAATCTGACCTCAGAAAAATT
>NC_046658.1:177791588-177807221 GCF_010883055.1 Belonocnema kinseyi
TTAGGTTACAATATCTCGAAAACTGAGGGTGATGGAATTTTTCTGAGGTCGGATTCGGATTCAGCGCAGCAAAAACCTTCGGGTATACTAGGTCTGGTCTCTTGTTCCGGACCTTTGTCAAATTTTGTCGGCCTGTGTAATCGGAAAAATATTTCTCAAAAACACCAGAGATAGAAGAAAAATTCAAATATGACCATAAATGTAAAACCATCTGAGTAGTTACCCAATATTATGGAATTATTGAATCTTTCAGCTTCGATATGCAGTTTTATTGCATATTAAAAACTTAATTAAAATAAATTTTGTACAAATGCATAAGGAAATTAGAATGAAATATATTCAGGGTTATATTTATAAATTAGCTAAAAGATTTTTTGGCAGATTAAAAGAATATCGAAACGAAATATTAAAAACAATAGACTATGAAAATATTAAATATAAGCATAATAGGATAAAGCAAACTATCCTCAATTGAAAATATTATAATATTTATAAATATTTACATATTCATAATGAGAAACTCTATGTGGCTTTGATTGCTTTATTGAAACATTGCTTTTACTTATAGTTGTTAACATTTTATTAGTAAAATTCCTTAGGAAAATACATAATTGTTTATTATTTTAGACATCTAAAAACAAAACTTTTTTACATTCATATCTAACACAGGTATAAATATGCACACATATGTTTGATAACCTCTCCAACTATAACCCTAAACTTTTGAAACATTTTGTATTTCATAATGACAAATAGAAATAATCAGAAATTACGGTTAAAAAATATTATTTCCAGAATTTGTTTTGGTACCGCTAGATCGAAAAAAGTAGCTTTTGGTAGGTAGTATTACCCCGAAAAAAGTAGCAAGTAGCAAAGGATTGCGGAGCCTGTTGCTACGGTGCATAAAAATGCAACGCATTACGCATTTCAAAATTAACTGCAACAATTAACTTCTGGTTTTTCAGTTTTCAACACTATTGCCACTATTTGACAATTTTTTTCAACGATAAAATTATTTTTTTACTAGTTTCAACCTCAACAAAGTGGTTGAATTTTGTACCAAAAAAGATCAATTTTCCACAAAAACTGTAATAGTCGATATTTTAATGGAAAAAGATTTTAATTTAAAAAAGAAAAGTTGAATTGAACAAAATAAATAAATTCCCAACAAAATATTTGAATCCTCAACCAAAAGAAAACATCTTCAATGAAATAGTTGAATTTTTTTAATATTTGCATTTTCTAGCAAAAAGGATGAATTCTCCACAAAATACAGTAGCTGTGATCTTAGTCCTCATTTTATTTAATTTTTAGTGCATAATTTTTTTGCTTATAAATTTTTGTAACCTAATAGTTGAACTTTTAAACTTAAAAAACCAAGTTTGAACAAAAAATGGAGTAATTAAATTTTCATTTAAGCGAATTAGTTTGAAAAAGAATGAATTTTTGACAAAACAATTTAATTTGGTACAAAATAGTTGAATTTTCAACCCAAAAAAAGAAAACGTCTACAAGACAGTTGAATTTTTAACCAGAAATATGAATTTTCAACAAAAAAATTAATTTTTAACCAACCAGTTGAATTTTAAAGAAAATAGTTACATTTTCAGTTTGAAAAATTCATTTTCAACAGAAAAATAACTTTTAAGAAACTATTGGAACTTTTAACCAGATGGTTGAATATTTAACCGAAAGAGAAGAATTTTCAACCAAAATTATGAATCTTTGAAATAAAATAAACTTTACAAAAATGGAATAGTCAAATTTTTAACCGAAGTGATGACTTTTAAACAACAAAAAAATAAAATTTTAACAAAGTAGTTCAATTTTCGAAAAAGTAATCAAATTTTTAACCAGAAAAAGGTGGCTTTTCAACAAAATAATTATATGTTCAACGAAGTAAGTTATCCATTCGTAAAAGATGAATTCTCTTCCAAGAGACGAATTTTTAATCCACAAAAAGATTAATTTTGTAACTAAAAATATTAATTTTCGACAATACGTGAATTTTCTACCAAATATTTGATTTTTCAACTTGTAAACGATAAATATGTAGATCAAAAATACATTTTTAACACAAACAAAAATATTTTAAATAAATGTAAATCTTGAACAAAAAAGGATAAAATTTTTAATAAGTAGTTACATTTTTAACCGAAGAAGTAAATTTTTTATAAAACAGTTGAATTTTCAGACAGAAAATATGAATTTTCTACAAAAAAGATAGCTTTCAACTAAATAGTTAAATTTTCATTAAAACAGTTTAATTTTTATTCAACTAGTGGAATGTTTAACCAAAAATATGAATTGCAACAAAAAAGGTTAATTTTCAACCAAATACATAGATTTTCTATTGAATTACTGAATTTTCAAGTTGAAAATATGATTTTTCTACAAAACACTAAAATTTTCAATCCGATGCTGTGAGTTTTCAATTTAAAAACATTTATTTGTCAAGAAAGAAACAAATGAAATTTTAGAATATTCAAAAAAATAAAAATGGTGAGTATCAGGCCAAAAATGTAATAGTAAACTTTTCATCCGAAAAGAATGAACTTTCACGTTAAAAATTCAACTGTTGTGTAAAAAATTCGTTCTTTCATTAAAAATTAATTCTTTTAAACAGAAATTTTAATACATTGTTTTTGTTGGAAAATGGAACAGTCTTTTTTTGCTTAAAAATGTAACTATTCAGTAAAAAATTTCTAGAAACTAACATCACATCCATTGATTAAACTATTAAATTGAAAAATGATATATTTTGTGTAAAATTCGTCTTTTTTGGTCGAAAATTAATCTTCTGTGTTTTAAATACTTTTTATTTATTGATACAAATTACTTTTTTAAGTGAAGATTCAACTATTTTATTGAGCGTTTAACTGAATGGTTGAAAATTATTTTTTTAGTTGAAAATTTATATTTTCAAGTTAAAAAATCAACTGTTTTGTAGAAAATTCGTTATTTGTTCTACTGAAAAATTGATCAATATAATAAAAGTTGAATTTTATAGAAAAGTGTTTGATTTCCCAGTGAAAAAAACGGATTTTTTTTCTATTGCAAATTAATTCTCCCAAATAAAATTTTAACTACACTATTTGTTAAATATTGACCTTTTTTTATTGATTCTACTATTTAGTTCACAAAAATTTATAAACTAGCATCACATCCATTGTTTATATTCTTTTTTTAACAGAACTTTTATAACTTTTTTTATATTTTATAACTTTTAACAGATTCTTTAACTTTTTTAAACAGAAAATTTAAATGTTTTGTTGAAGAATCAACTGATGGGTTGAAAATGAACTTTTTTGTTAAAAATTTATATTTTCGGGTTGAAAAGTCCACTGTTTTATAGAAAATTCCTTTATTTCGCTTGAAAATTCAAAAATTTGTTAGAAAAAAATTCGAATATTTAGTACAAAATTAAACTGTTTTATAGAAAATTCATTTTTTTTTGCTCGAAAATTAAGTATTCTAAAGGAAATTTTAACGAAACCATTTAAAGAATCATTAATCTTTTCAGTTTATAGAATCCAATATCTAATTTAAAAAGTTAGAAACTAGCATCACATTTAATGTTTAAACTATTTAGTTGAATATTCATGTCATATGTTAAAGATTTATCTTCTTGGTAGAGCAGTGATCTTTTTTTTTCTGTGTTAAATATTCGTTTCCTTTTTTTAAATTAATTTTTTTAACTGAAAATTTGAACGTTTTTTTTTTAAATTCAACTGATGGGTTGAAATTTGAAAATTAACTTTTTTGTTGAAAATTTACATTCTTGAGTTGAGAAGTCAACTGTTTAGTAACAAATTTCTTTTTTTCGCTTGAAAATTTAACATTTTGGTAGAAATTTTCGGTTCGAAATGGACCTCTTTTGCCGAAACGTCGTTTTTTTTCTTCAAAATTAATTCTCATTAAGGAAATTTTAACTATGCCATTTTTTTAAAGCATGGCTCAGAGAAATTTCCTCTTTTGTCCAAAGAATGCTTTTTGACAAGAATGACAGTTCCTCTTAAATTTAAAGTTAAGAAGATTTTCTTTTATCTCAAAAAGATCCTTTTGCAACAAATATTATCTCTTTGTAAAAAGCTTAACCTAATCTTCCTAAAAAATAATTCTCTTTGTATAAAAAGATATTCACGAGGTTCAAAACCAAACAGATGCTTTTGCTGAAAAAACAACTTTTTCTCTTATCAATAAATCAAATCTCCAGTATATCAACTATACATTCACACGTAAATATAGATTTAATAAACTACTTCATTTACATGCCTGGAAAAGTTGGAAAAACCATACTCCATTAATATTAAATGTTAATAGAAAATGCTCGAAATAAAACTCGAATTCAAAGAAGTGGAAGTACATCGTGGATCGTGCAGTAACCGAATCGCCTCAATTATTTGTGTTTTGTTCCAGCGAATAGATGAGCTGCACTTGCACATAATGCGTGCATGTATGTACATATATGAATGCACATTGCACAATGCACAGGCCAAGCTAAGAATAGGTAACATACAGATGGTCAGATATAGCTAGACTTTGTGCCTATAAGCAGGCAGGTCATTGGCATTAGGGGTTGCTTGGTAGGGTATGTAATGTGTACTCTACAATTGTATATAAGTCTCTAAGTATAAGATTTACCGTGCAGAATTCCTGAAAATAAAACAAAGAATCTAACGATCAAAATTGAACAACCATCATAAAATGCTTCTGTTGCAATTTAAAAAAAGATTACCAATTTTTAACGAATAAACAACAACGTTTTGGGACTTATACAGCACCCTTATCAAGGCAAAAAAATTCGAGCAGGCAGGAACAGCAACGAAAGCACGATGCTCTCTTCCTGGGACCCGAAAATTTGGTTTGATTTTTGGGTGTCGGGTTTCGGCTCTCATACAGCACTATTATAAAGGAAAAAAATCGAGCAGACAAGAACAGCAACTGAACCTTTCGTACTTTCGTTGCTGTTCCTGCCTGCTTCAATTTTTTTTTCCTTGATAAGGGCCCTGTATGAGTGCCGAAGCGTTGGTAATTATTTGTTACAAATGTTTTTTTATTGAGCTTTGATGCTAATGGAAATAAAAAATAAATTATGGAGATTAACTTGATTATTGGAGGTTAAATAGGAATTTAAATTTGATTTCAATATCATTTCAATTTCTTAAATTTTAATTATATTTACTTTTGTCAAATAGACACATACTTTCAATATAGATATGTATGTCTCATTCTTACGCGTTCAAAGTACTGCTATAAGTGTTCCATAATACCACGTACGGTTTCGGACTGTAGAACCGGATGAAAAGTTAATGACTCGTTCACACAGGAATTGTTTGCTAAGAGAAAGAAAAATAGAAACCGTAATTCTAAGATGTACATTTATGTCAGATATATTTTTAATCCACTGCAAATGAACTTGAAATAAGCATATCAAAGCTTCTACATATAAGGGACCGTACTTAAATTACGTAACAGCTCAAAAGGGGGGGGGGGTCGAGAAATTTTGTCACGACTTTTTACGATAGGGGTAAGGAGTCCTTCTCTCATGTACGTAATTTTTGCAAAATGGCAAAAATTTTCTTCTAAAGATTATCTTTTTAATTATAAATTTTATTTTTTGGTTGCAAATTAAAAAATTTTCTTAAAAAGAATTCCTTTTTGGTTGCAAGTTTAACCATTTTGTTAAAAATTCGTCTTTTTGGGTTCAAAATCCACATTTTTTTAAAATTCACATTCAACATTAACCTCTTGTTTAAAATTCATATTTTTTGCTGATAATTAAACTGAAATCTTTTTGAATGAAAACTATTTTTTCTGAAATTTTGTCTCTTCGGTTGAAAAGTTCATATTTTTTTAGTAGAAATATTGTATCTGTCTTGGATAAAAATATAATTGTTTTTTTCTTTTAATCAACTAATTCTTATATAATTTTTTTTTTTTTTTGGTTTAATAGTCGTATTTTTTGTTGAGAAGTCAATTGAAATCTTTTTGGATGAAAATTCAACTCCTTTTTTGAAAATTTGTCTTTTCGGTTTGGAAAATCACCTGTTTAATAGTAGAATTTTTATTTATCTTCGACAAAAATGCAACTGTTTGGTTGAAAATGTAACAATCTGGATAAAAAATCATACTTTTTGATTAGAAATTCGACTACTTAGCAGAAATATCAATTATTGTTTACAATTCTCATTTTGTTGTTGGAAAGTTAACTTGAATCTTCTTTGAATAGTAGTCGAATTTCCATTTATTTTCGACAAATATGCAACTGTTTGTTGAAAAGTTAACTAATTCGTACGAAATTTAATTTTTGTTTAAATCTAATATTTTGGAATTAAAAAGGAAACTAAAATACATTCTGGACGAAAATTTCAGTATTTAAAAAATAAATTTTTTAAAATAAAGAATTCATCTGTTTTAATAGAAATTTGATTTTTTTTTTGATAAAAATGCAAATCTTCAGTTGAAAATTATACTATTTTGTTAAAAACACATACTTTTTGATTGAATATTATAATGTTTCTACTTTCAACTTGTTTCGATAAAATTGAAAATGCAACTATTTTGTAGGGCATTAAACTATTTTGTTAAAAATTTATCCTTTTTGGTTGAAAATTTCGTCTTTTCAGATTGAAAATTCCATTTTTTTGTAAAAAAATGTTTTTTTTTAATTCATTCATATAATTGATTTTGATCTTTAAGCGGCAATTAACGTTTTGATCATGAAAAGCCAAATTAAATGTTTTATATCAGAAAATTCGACTATTTTTTTGAAATTTTATCTTTTTGATTTAAAAATTCACTTTTTCTAGTAGATTTTTTTAAAAATAAAAATTCCTTTGTTAGGATAATAATGACTTTTCTTTGCTTGATTATTCAACAATTTGGTTCAAAATATTTGGTTGAATCAAAATTTGGTTTGTCAAAGTTAAGCTAGATTGTTAAAAATTAATTTTTTTTTATTTGAAGCTTATGTTTTTGTTTGAAATTTCACTGTTTAGTGGAAAAGATTTTGTTTTTGGCTAAAAATTAATTTTTTAATTGAAAATGGAACTTTTTCAATTTCTTAAGATTGATCTTTTTTGGATGAAAATTCTCATTTTTTAGTAAAAGCACATTTACGCGGATTGAAATTTCATTTTTGTTGGGTGAAAATGCATCAGTTCCGTGAGAAATTAATTTTTTGATGACAAGTCATATTTTTTGTTTGAAAATTCAATTTTTGATTAAAAAATCTCTATTTGTTGCAAATTCGTGTTCTTGGTTTTAAAATTATTGTTTTTATATATGAATTTCATATTTTTTTATTTAAATGTAAACTATGACAAATTTTTGTTCGAAATTTATCTTTTAAAGCTGAAAATTCAACTATTATATTAAAACTTTAATTGTTTTGTTGAAAATTCAAGTATTTTGTTAAAAAGCCATCTTTTATACTAGAAAAAACTTTTTTTGTTTTTAAAGAGAAGACTAAAATATACCGAATTATCAAATAGTCAGTAAATCAATGTGACATTTAAGAAATAAGATTCTCATGGCTCCATGATTGTTACATCATTGTTGGCAAAATACGTGTGACTGTTTTCAAATCAACATGAAATAAAAATAAAATCATAAAAGAGCAGTAAAATGATAAGAGCAAAGCTTCACAGTATATCCTGGGATACCGCAACGTAACATATTGTTCTGTTTATAAAATTCTGATCAAAGTGATCCATTCTTGCCTATCCAAATTGAATTTTTAGACAAATTTATTTATATCTTTCGAGTGAAATTTTTTTTTAATTCAAAGGTTAGTCATTGATGACATAATATTGATAAAACTCTTAAAAAACAATGATTAATTTGTTTTACATTAAAAATGACAGCATGAAGTTATCATATTCAAAAACAAGACAGGTTGTCCTCAAGCTTTCCCGGGATCCGCACCCGTGTCTTTCAGATTTCCGGTCTGATGCTCTTATCCAATAAGCTACGGAGAGACGAAATTTATTTTTTATCAATCACTACAAGTTCAACTCCAGAGTAATTCTTTATACTCGTATAATTAATTTTTCAAAATTGTAGCTTGAAATTTGTAATTCAAGCTGTCGTGATTGTGAAGAAATTAATCTCGTCTTTCCGTAGCTTAGTGGATAAAAGTATCAGACCGGTAATCTGAAAGACCTGGGTTCGAATTTCAGCAGTGTTTGCGAGCATTTTTTTTTTAAATTTAGAAACAAAAATTAATTTTCAACAAAAAATATTGATTTTAGACCAGCGGACTAAAAACAATTAACATCAAATTATTGAATGCATTTTATCTGGTCAAAGTCATATCATCAAAAAATATATTTCAACCAAATTGTGACTTTTTTAACTAAGCAGGTTAATTTTCTACCAAAAAAGAGGAATTTTCTAAGAAATAGTTAAATTTTTAACGAAAAAAGCAAATGTTTAACAAAATAGATCAATTTTAAACCAAAGAGGTAAATATTTAACTTAGGAAATTAATTTTTAACAAAGTGGTTCAAATTTCAGTCAAATAGTTTCATTTTCAAAAAAAATAAATAAATTTTGTACCAAAAACGACACACATAAAAATAAAAATTTTTGACAGAAAAAAGTTGAATTTTTAACCAAACATACAAAACATTCTTTAATCAAGAAAGAAAAACAATTTCAACAGAATTGATGAATTTTATAGCCAAGAAGGTAAATTTTCTTCGAAAAAATGGAATTTTCAATAAAAAGGTAATTTGTAACTAAGTTGGTGAATTTTGTAACAAAATAGTTGAATTTTCAACCTAAAAGTAAACTTTCAATACACCAGTTAAATTTTTAACAAACAAAAAATGTTTGGTCTCATGAAAACAAATTCTTTGATAAAAAACTTGTGGAATTTGAAGAAATAAAATTAATTTCTAAGCAGATAATAAAATTTTTAACAAAAAAGACCAACTCTTAACCAGAAAGAATAAATAAAAAAAAAGTTGGGTTTTTAACTAAAGTGATGAATTTTCAACTAAAATCACGAATCTTTAAATAGAATAGTTAAATTTTGCGTTTTATCTTCGACTATATGTTTTAGGAAATTCTGAATTACATCTCGAGAGAAAATTTTTAGTTTTCCTACAACGTGATTACATCTCTATGGGTCTAGAAATTATTATTTTGGAAGATGATAGCGAACATGATAACGGACTTATCGGAATGACAGAGAGCTAAAAAATTAACCTAACCTCAAAATAGTGGACATGCATTAAATTTTTTTAATTTAAATGCACAATATATTATTTTGTTATTAGTCCTAAAAAAGAGCCCAGGGACGTCCCTTATGATATTTTATAGCATCTCCGAATTCAGTTTTAAAAAATTTTGATTTTCATGAAAAAAAAGGCGGGGGAACTTATGCGAGTGATCACATCACGTATTATCACATGCCCTTAACATACACAATTTGGTAATCAAATAAAAAAATCCGAAATCTGCATAAAAGCGGTGGATATCATGTTGATCCAATTTCGGTATCAAGTTGTCACTACCAAACTTGTGATATGCCTCAATTAATAAGTTGGATTTCTGCAGTTTTCCTCTCCCCTGGCCAAACGTCCAGACAAATGTATATGCTCCTAATAAAGTCTGATGCAGTCGCGCCTTGTCACTGATATTAATTCAATTCAGTGCTACCGAACTTGAACGCACCAGCCTAACAAGACAATAATAATTATTATTTGGTATATTCCAAGTTTGGCCATGACCTATTACTGGGAGGAATATGGATCCAAACAAAATTCCGAAGGTTGAAAGTTCCCCTCGTGAGTGCTGGATATAAACCACGAAAGTAGAACTCAGTGAAGAAGGATAGTCCCAACATCAGTTGATTAGGTAGTACGCACTGGCGTGTAATTACATCAGAGAGAGTTGGCGTTTAATGAAAACAATCTTAGTTTATAATCCAGAGCGGGAGAGTGCCCTTTCGCTGGATTCTCACCTCGCGACTCCAGAAAGCAGTAACTGACGTGTCTGTAACTTGAGGTACGAAATTGGAGTCGAGTAAGGGTTGTTGAAGAGGAGGATGAGGAAGAGGTTGTTGAGGAAGGGCGAGGGCGGAAAGAATGACTGTCACGCGAAATGAGGCGACAGGTATGAACCCAGAGCTTGGAACTCTAGAAATGATTCCTTCCCCTCGTCTTGGCTCTCTTTACCCCATTGCCCCTTTACCTCGGTCTCCCTTTACCCAGGCCTTAACCCTCCCTTCTCAAGAACTATTAGCAGTTTGGCTTCTATAAATGTCTTGTAATTGTACATGAAATTTGCCCGGTCCACCGTGCGACAAAATATACCGCGAGCTTCTTCTCCTGCCTTTTCCTCTTCGTGAGGAAACGCGGAAGAGTTTCAATGAAGGGGGCGTCGCTTCATTTCGCCGGCGTAGTTTGTTAATTTGCCACGTGAGCTTACCAGGCCGATTAGGTCGAGGAAAAGACGAGGCAGACGTGAGGGATGAAAGTAGTCCGAAACCCAGGGGGTGATCAAAAAGACAATATATTTTGCTTTTTTATCTGTATCCGGATAAGTGGAAAATAATGTAGGATTGTCTTGCTGGAAAGGGACTTGACCGGGAACCCGGGAAAGACCAGGAAATGACCGGGAATTTGAATGAAAAACCAGGAATATATTTCTGATAGCGGTAAAATTAAAATTCTCATTTTTTAAATCATTTTCGTCAATTTATTTATAAAAAGAATTAAATAATTTGCTGAATATCGTTTTCAGCAATCTAGTTTCGTAAATTTTAGTTACTTTTGTATCTTAAGTGTGTCGGAATTTTCCGAACATTTCTAACAGCCAACTATACAGATGGGTTCTTTTGAACCAGTATAACAACAAAATCGAACATCTTCTAATTAATTGATTAAGAACAAAGGTGTTACTCATCGCCCAGCAATCAGTTTGTTGGTATCATCATTTACTGACGATATAGAAATAAAAGTAACGATATGTCTAGAGATAGATACAGATGATTCAGTTGACCGTCTAAGATGATCAAATAGACTCTCTGAAATGATCGATTTGAATCTCTCGAATCTTCTAGATGCAGTCGCTTTAACCATCCAGAAGTCTAATATATAATCTATAAGGTGGTTGTCAGGGTGCCGACTTGACCGGAAAAGACCAGGAAATAACCGGGAATTCAACGGGAAAAACCAGGGATTTACTTCTGATCGTGAATTTCGAAAAGTGATTTCTACTTTATCTACAGTTGCAGGAAACATAAGTGTATTTATTAGATTGGGGATTAATTTACTGATTTAAAAAATTCAACTGCTTGGTTAAAAGCTAAACCCATTTATTAAAAATTAATTTTTTTACTGAAGATTAATCATTACAATTGAAAATTCATCTGTGGTTGAAAATGTAACTACTTTATTGAAAAATAATTTTTTTATCTACAAATCTAGTATAAAATATAACTATTTTACTGAAAATACGTTTTTCTGTGAAGAATTAGATTTTTTAGAATAAATTTGAACTATTATATGTTTGGTTAAAAATTTATTTTCTCCCTCTTCTTTCAATTCTTTTTTGTTGTTTCTAAACCGAAAAGTAAAGCAGTTTGGAAGCCTGTTTTTTAATTTTCAACCCTTTACCTTCTTTTTTTAATATTTTTTTTTCATAAGATAATGGATTTCTGTTTGATCTTAAATTGAAAAATTATCTTTTTTTAATATAATTTCAACTATTTGACTCCAAATTGTCATTTTTTATTGAAAAACTTAACTCTTTGTTTGAAAATTGATGTGCTTTATGGAAATTTCTTCTTTTATAATAGAAAATTAATCACATTTTTTCTATAGAAGAAAAGAAAAAGTTTTTTGTTTGACAAATAAAAAAGAGAAAAGGAAAATGAGAATTTTTTTTTTATATTTCATTTCTCGACTTTCAGAAAGACAGCATCTTGGTTTTGTATGATAATTAAAATAAAAAAGACGATAAAAATAAAAAGCAGAAAGAAGAGGCTTTGTTCGGTTACCTTGTCATTTTAGTTTCCTCTTTATTATTTTTTCCAAAAAAAGGATTTTTTTCTTTTCGTTTTCAGGAAACTATTTTTATTTTCGGGAATTTTGCACATTAATTTGATTAATGGACGTTAAATAGGATTTTAAATCTGCTTTTAATCTCATTTAAGTTTCTTTGAAAATAAAGTTTCAACCATTCCAATTGAAGATTCATAATTTTAGTTAAAAATTCGTTTGTTTGGTTGAAAATTAGTTTCTTCAACTGAAAATACAACTGTTTCATTTTACTTGGAAATTGATCTTTCTTAATTCAAAATTGAACAATTTGAATGAAAATTTGTACCTTTTTAAAGGAAAATTTAACTATATTGTTAAAAATACAAGAATTTGGTTCAATGTCGATTTTTGCAGAATATTATTTTTTTTAAATTAATCTTCTTGCAGAAAAATTCTTCTTGTTGGTCGAAAATTCAAGTGCATCTGTTAAATATTTATCAATCTAGTTAAAAATATATCTTGTAGGTTGGAAATAAAATTACTTCGTTCAAAGTTAAACTTTTTTGTTAAAAATTATTTCCACTTTTTATTTTAACTTTTTAATTATTTTAGATTGTCATCTTCTTTGATTAAAATTGATCATTTTGATGTGAAATTCAACTATTCTGTAAACATTTACAATTTTAAATTTGTTGTTTTATTGTTGAATGTATTTTTTTCATGACAATGTAGCTTTTATATATATATGTAATTTTAGTTGAAAATTCATCTTTGACGTTGGAAATAAAATTACTTGGTAAAGAGTTGATTTTTTTTTTTAAAAACCTTTTGTTTTAAAGATTCTCAACTTTAATTAAAAATTCATTTCTTGGATTGACAAATGCGCTATTTGATAAAAAAATTGTTATTTGGATGAAAAGAATTTTTTTTTAAATTTCTTTCCTTTTTGGTTAAAAGTTTTCTCTAATAAAAATAGAACTATTGTACCAGTTAAATATTCCATAATATTAGTTAAAAGCTCATTTCTTCTTCTAAACATTATTTTTTTGACTCAAAATTCAATTGGTCAATTTCGGGTTGGAAAATGATCTTTTTCAGTTACAAATTCCTCTTTTGTGGTAGAAATTAGTCTTCTTGGTTCAAATTTCAATTATTTCATTTAAATATTCATCATCCTATTTAAATATTTCATAGTCTCTGTTAAAAAGTCATCTGTTTGGTGTATTGTTAATTTTTTTAACTTAAAATTTCATTATTTAAGTTTTGGTTGACGATTCATCTTTTTCAATACAGATTAATTTTTGTTAGTTCAAAAATTCAACTATTTCAGTTACAGATTTATAGTATTGGTTGAAAACTCATATTTTTTGTTAAAAATTTAGCTATTCCAGTTAAAGATTTTTTTAATTAAAAAATCATCAGTTAGTTTGAAAATAAATGTTAATAACTAAAACTCGAATTATTTCTTTTCGGGAAAAGAACATTTTGGAGAAGAATTATAATTATTCTGACTTGGCAGGCCAAAAGAATTAATGTTTTGACTAGGAAAGGCGAATTTTTAAACAGAGTTATGATTGTGATGCGAAACAGTAAATTTATGAAAATAATGATAATTTACGTTTGGTTCAAGGAATTGTACAAAGCCTTATAATTCTGACATTGGAAAAGGAAATCTTCAAGAAGGATGGTGATTTTTCCTTGGAACAGTGAATTGCTTAAAAGAATTACAATTTAGACTTCGAACTTGGAATTTTCTAAAAAAATGTATGATGCTGGCTTGGACCAGGGAATTTTACAAAAAAAATGATATTTTTTGTTTTTCAAAGAATTTTTAAAAATAGTTATAATTCTGATTCTGGAAAAGAGATTTTCGAGATAAATTATAATTCTGATTTTAAGCCGTAAATTTTCAACAAAAAAAATTACAATTTAGACTTGAAATGGGAAATTTTTATACAATTGGTGGTAATTTTCAATTGGTTCAAGGAATTGTACAAAGTTTTATAATTTTGATCTCAAAAAAGGAAATTCTCGAAAAGAATTGTAGTTTTTTCTTGGAACAGTAAACTGTCCAAAACAATTACAATGTTGACCTAGAACGTGGAATTTTCGAAAAGATTTATGATTCTGATTAGAACAGGTAATTTGTAAAAATTCTACTAATTTTGAATTGTTTCAATGAACTATTCAAAAGGATTGATTAAGCGGTCAAAATTTCAACAAACAAAAGTATAATTCCCAGCCCGACGAAACTAAAGAATTGATCAGTTGTAAAGGAGGAAATGACTGGAAATTTATAATTATCCTTCAACTAGACAATCTGTTTCTGCTACAAAAAAAGGTCTTAGAAGTAAGGAAAAATTATTCAGTTTGACTAAAAAGTTGAAATTAAATCACCGCATCGTTAGTGCGCAAAATTTGAGAAACGTGATCCTTCTATTCAAGTTCTGAAGTTTGGGGTACGGAAATAATCGTACAATAGCCATTATCATTGGTGCTGCGTGGTTGGCGGTGAAAGGGGAAAAAAAGGAGTGAGAGCGCGAACTCAGATTTTTCATTAAGGAGCCGTCGACTCAGCTATCCGGTCTCCTGTAGGAGGATGAAACTGGCAGGTCGCGACGACGGCAATGAGGGGTGGGGGGGGGGAGGAAAGCGAGGATCGTGGTATAATATGGTGGATTAATACGCGCAAAATCTGCCACCTAAAAGTTATTAATGACTGCTTGACGCTGGCTTGCGAGGCAACGCGTCAAAGATTTTATAAAGAAGGGTGGCTCGCACCCTTCGGTCCTCCCTGGGGTCACGCTCCAAGGACTGGAAAAAACGAAACTGAAGAAGTTGCAAAGCATAGGAACTGTTTCCTGAAACCATTGAAACCCTAGAATTGTAAAGCTAACGTCAAGTGTTTAAAATTATTAATTGTAAGATGATGGTTCCGATGTTTGATGCACTCACGTTTTCATGATATCGAGAATCTAAACATTACAAAACATCAAGTGTGGAATTTCCCATGGCGATAAAAAGTTGAACCATACCAGGCGAAGAGGTCCTGGTGCTGAGTCGCACCAGCTCGGCGGGGATTTGTAAGGGGTTGCAATGGGGTTAAAAGGGGGAGTGCAGATTTGAACAAGAGCTTGGTTGCTATGCAAATTGGAAAGATAATAATCGATTGTCAGAGGATGGTTGCGTTGATGGGCTCGCGGATGAGCACAGCACATCTCCCCACCTGGACTACACCGATCCCTCACCTCCTCATCCTTTATCGCCCATTCCGATCTCCCTCAAGGGAAATTATATAGTCTGCCCTCCCATAGAACCTTACCTGTCCAGCCTGCATTCATTCCCTTCCTGTTCCATCTCGTCCACTCGCTAGTTTCGAGAAAACTGGACACTGCGAATTTTCTCCAGCACCCTTATTCTCTCATGTTCTCTCAATTGGCGAAGCAGATTATCTCTCGATGGGGACCTTTGATATTCTTTCAGTGACATTGTAGGTTTGATAGAGTTACATATAACGGGATCATCTGATCCTCTAGACTGGAGAGCGGGGCTTTAAAGGTTTTATAGCCTTTGGTCAGATTCGTGACAATTTTTCAGTTTTCTTCTCAGGATGATTGAAGATGATAATTACGGATTA
>NC_046658.1:177807321-177810144 GCF_010883055.1 Belonocnema kinseyi
ATAATTACGGATTATGAACCAAGAGATTTTTACGATGTTCATGTGGTAGGATCCCCTTATCCTATGTCCTTTTATTTAGAGAGAACTGTATCTTTTGATATTCTTGGACTCTAGGTTTGATAGGGTTACATATAATGGGATCATCTCATCCTCTGGACTGGAGAGCGGGGCTTTAAAGCTTTTATAGCCTTTGGTCAGATTCGTGACAATTTTTCAGTTTTCTTCTCAGGATGATTGAAGATGATAATTGCGGATTATAGACCAAGAAATTTGTACGATGTTCATGTTATAGGATCCCCTTATCCGCTGTCCTTTTATTTAGAGAAAACTGTATCTTTTGGTATTCTTAGACTCTAGGTTTGATAGTGTTACTTAATGGGGTCATCGGATCATCTAGACTTTTTCAATCTCGATGTTGTAGGATCTTCTTGTCATTTCTCCTTTTATGTCGAGAAAACTGCATCTTTTATATTCTATTTTTTACTCTAGGTTTGATAGTTTTACATAATATGGGATCATCTGGTCCTCTAGACTACTCTCTAATTTTTGTATGTAGTCCGGTCACTTTTGGCGTGAATATCTCAGAGAAGAAAACTGGTTTTACAAAACCGTGCAGTGCATATCAATGTATCTTTATTTTGTCGTCGAGTGCGTACTTAGCTGTTATTGTGAAAAAATCTGGTGAGAAACTGTCAGCCCTTATTTGCTGAAAAGCACCGAAATAATGCGCTTGGAGTAGATAGGTCAACTTTGATAAGCTCCTGTACTGTTAAATTTGACTAGAAAATTTCAAGGTTCTTTTTTATCCTTCAAAGCCTGAAGAACTTTTATCTTTTTCAAAAAAATAATTATTTTCATAAACGTGACTAGAAAGTGGCTTTAAAGAAAAAAATTATCTTTAGTACTACTGCACCTACGACAACGAAGGAAATATAAAAAAATATATTAATTTTCTATTAATACAACCATATAAAGAAGTTCGATTAATAATGATGCAGTAGAAATGTTTGCTTCATTAAAATGTATAGCGGCACATTCACATAACAGGGCGGGTTTCTGGATCCTTAGTTATTCTAAGTTCATTGTTTTTAAACAATCTATTTATAAGGTTTTAATACAATTTCTTTTCCAAATATTAACAGCTTTGGCTCGTTGTGGTAGGTGCAGTAGTGTTAAAGATAATTTTTTTTCTTGTGAAGTACTTCATAGTCAGGTTTATACAAATAGGACATTTTTGAAAAAGATATAAGTTCTTAAGGCTTTTAAGAATAAATAAATAAAAAATTAGAAATTTACTAGGCAAAGTTTACAATACGGGAGCTTCTCAGAGTTGACGTATCTACTCGAAGCGCATTATTTAGTTGCTTTCAGGCAAATAAAGGTTGCCAGTTCCTTATCAGATTTTTGCACAATAACCGCTAAGCATGCAATCGACGCAAAAATAAAGTCACATTGACATGCACTGTATAGTTTTTTTTACCATTTTTTTATCGGAAATATTTATGCCCAAAGTGACTGGACTACATAAAAAAATTAGGGAGTAGATGGCGAGGCTTTGAAGCTTTTTCAGTCTTTGGTCAGATTCGTGACGATTTTTGAGGTTTCTTCTCAGCATCATTAGAGATAATAATCACGGATTATAAACCAAGAGATTTTTACGATGTTTATGTTGTAGGATCTCCTTATCCTTTGTCCTTTCATTCAGAGAAAACCGTATCTTTTGAAATTCTTGGGCTCTAGGTTTGATAGTGTTAAATAATGGGATCATCTGATCTTCTAAACTAGATGGCCGGACTTTGAAGCTTTTAGTGTCCTTAGTCAGATTCGTGACGATCTTTCAGTTTTCTTCTCAGGATGATTGAAGATGATAATTGAGGATTATAAATCAAGAGATTATAACGATGTCCATGTTGTAGGATCTCCTTATCCTTCTTCTTTCATTTAGAGAAAATCGTATCTTTTGATATTCTTGGGCTCTAGGTTTGATAGTGTTAAATAATGGGATCATCTGATCCTCTAAACTAAATGGCGGGGCTTTGAAGCTTTTAGTATCCTTAGTCAGATTCGTGACGATTTCTCAGTTTTCTTCTCAGGATGATTGAAGATGATAATTGAGGATTATAAATCAAAATCTTTTTACGATGTTGATTTTGTCATTTAATGTTTGTTTGATGATGTGAAAATTTTAATCATAAATGATTATGTTTTGTAGTTTCTAAAACTAATCTAATTCAGGTATTTATTCGAGTTTTATTTAAACCTCTAAATTATATGTACTTTGTATTTATACTATCACTAATTTTATAATATCGTTTTTATTCAGATTCGAAGATCTTTGACAAAGGAACGCATGTTGTGTCGAAATTTGTAAGGATGATTTTGAAAAAAGTTTTTATCAATAAAATAACCATTGAGTTTAAACTTGATTTTTGACTCAAATTATTTTTTTTCATATGTGGACCGTAAGACACAATGAATCACCAATATGTTGTGATTTGTTAAATTCATTATCAATTATTATAAACAAATGCATGATTTAAAAAGTTTTTGTCAGGCACGAACAGGAATTTTCTTCCAAATGTCTTCGAATCTTACTGCCTATGATACACATTAATGTATTTTTGTCATCTGTTATAATTTGTTAAATTCATCAACAATTATTGTAAACAAATGCATTTAACATGCATTGCCATCTGGTGGCGACAGGCAGAATATCTTATATGGTGATTACATGGCGGCTAATACAAGTCAAAAAATGATGGGAAAAGAAGAAATTAAAAGGAAGGACGATCTTGCTCTAAACTGAAATGTCCAGATCATGGA
>NC_046658.1:177810244-177837557 GCF_010883055.1 Belonocnema kinseyi
GAAGTTAACGAATTATATCAGGTAACGAAAAGAAATCAATGAGCATTGAATATTGTATAGCTTATATTCAGATTCATGACAATTTCTTAGTTTCCTTCTCAGGATGATTGAAGATGATAATGGAGGATTATAACTCAAGAGATTTTTAATATGTTGATCTTGTAAGCTCCTATTATCATTTGACCTGATGTTTCAAGAAAACTGGACTTTTGGATATTCTTCGAGTGCTACTGTAGATTTCATAGTGTCACATAATGGGATCATCTGATCCCCTAACTGGCGCGGCCTTTACAATTTTTCAGTTTTTTTACCAGGATGATTGCAGATAATATTTGAGATTATAAGCCAAAATATTTTTTCAATATCGATGTTGTAGGATCCTCTTGTCCTTTTTCCTTTTCGTTCGCGAGAACTGGACCTTTCTAAATTCTTCGAGTGAGACTGTAGGTTTGATAGTCTTACATAATAAGGTCAACACATGATCCTTTTGGCGAGATAGGGCCTTCAATTTTGTATAGCTTATTTTAACATTTGCAACAATTTTCTAGTTTTTTTTTTATATTGAAAATGATAATTTAGAATTATAAAAAAGAGATTTCAATCTTGATGGTGTAGACTCCCCATATCCTTTCAAATATGTTAGCCTTTATTTGAATATATAACCTCTGACATCAGCTTGAAGAGTCATTGTTGACGTCAAGAATATATAAAACTTTCCATTTTTCAGTTTCTGGCAGTCGCATAAAAAGAAGATACCACTATGCAAGTTATGCTTCCATAGTTGATTTTATTCAATCGATTAAGGGCATGCTCTTCGTGACCACGTGACCAAATTAGTCCCCGGATATGAGCATTTTTTTGGTGTTCACTGTGTCCACACGGATTGAGATATCGTGTTTAAAATTTGACAGATTAAATAAAAAGCACTAAAGAACATTTTTATACATCAATGTGTTTATAGTTTTAAAGAAAGTTTATTTACAAATCGATGAAAAAGGATATTACCATTCGAGTTATAGCACTATGCAGATAATTTTGGGTGTGATGCATTTCGGATTTTTTGGTTCGCGTATATTGAGCACTGACACCAGTTTTTGACTAAATCGTCTGAACCTTAATAAAAATTAATGTAAGCAATAAAATTTGCACATTCGTTGCAAATCAACAAATAAGTATCTGCATACACGTAACCTATAATTATTTTTGGAGCATTTTTAGCGGAGAGAAAAAGAAACTTTGACCCTCGATAAAGTCGAGATCACTTGACTAAGTTCATTCATAAAATTTTTGTATGGAGAATGAAATGATTTTCATTATTTTCGGTCCTCACTACGTCCAAACGGATTGAGATATCGTGTTCAGGATTTAGGATGTTATACCGAAAGCACTAAGGAACGTTTGTATATATCAAAATGTTCATAATTACGAAGAAAGTTTTCGAGTGAAATACTACAGGAATTAGGAAATAAACTTTTAACGTCGATAAAGTAGATGCCCCGATTTAAACAAATCGAGGAACATCTTAGAATGTCATACTCGAAAATTCGTCCAAGTCCCATCTTGAGAAATGTGCATCTTCAGAAAATAATTAAAATTTTCTAATGGTTATATATTCTGGTAGATTTTTTGTACTAGTATGAAACAATTCCAAGAATAAAAATAAGATTTCGCCCGGGGACGAAAGACAAGGCGAGTCCGATGCTGAGTCCCGCTGGTTGGTTCACTGTCAACAATAGTTATCAGCTGATCGATTCAACGTCAAGAATTATGGAAGTTGATTGGAGAACTCCGACGAGCAAATTTTCGCACATTGCTGGTGTTGTTATGTTTCCAATTTGAAATTTATCTTTTATTTTTAGGATCAAAAAAATGAAAAGCATTTTACACCGAAATTTCATGAACGAACTTGGTCACTTGATCTCGATTTTATCGACGTTCAAAGTTTCTTTTTTTTTCGCTAGAAATTGCTAAAAATGTCCAAAAAATAATGATAGGTTACGTGTGTGCAGATACTTATTTGTTGATTTGCAACGAAGGTGCAAATTTTATTGCTTATATTAATTTTTTTCAAGGTTGAGACGATTTAGTATAAAATTGGTGTCAGTGCTCAATATGAGCGAATAAAAAAATCTAAAATGCATCAAACCAAAAATGATCTGCAAAGTGCTATAACTCGAATGGTAATATCCTATTCCATCAATTTATAAATAAACTTTCTTTAAAATTACCAATATGTTGATGCATACAAACTTTCTTTAGTGCTTTTTATTTTATGTGTCAAAGTTTAAACACGATATCTCAATTCGTGTGGACGCAGTGAACACCAAAAAAAATGTTCATAACCGGGGACTAGTTTGGTCACGTGGTCACCGAAGAGCATGCCCTTAACTTATTTTTAACATGATTCGTAATGAAATTTAGTTTGTTCTATAGCCGCAGAAAGTCAATTATCTATGTGGTGAAATATTTATTTAAATCTTTTATACCATTTTTATTGATGTATAGAAAGGGTTTCGGAATTATAAATATTCTTCTGATTTTTGGCCTGACAATCAAAAATGGTATTATAAAAGAAAAAATCTTTTCTTAAGACTACATCCAAATCATGTGATAGCAGATCAAGGGGAGGAAGTCGGGACATTCTGTTACGATTTGTTACGGCAGAGGGACCTTCACTCATGTACGTAATGTATGCAAATTCACCAAATCTTCCTCCTGAAAATAATCTTTTTAGTTATAAATTTCCTTATTTGGTTCTAAATTTAACAATTTTCTTAAAAAGACATCCTTTTCGGTTTTAAGTTCAACTGTTTTGTTGAAAATGCGTCTTTTTGGGTTAAAAATTCTACTCTTTTCGTAGAACATGAACCTTTTGTTTATAATCCATATTTTATTGCTGATAATTCAACTGAAATATTTTTTGGATGAAAACTATTTCTCCTCAAAATATGTCTTTTTAATAAAAAAAATTCTTTTTTCAGTAGACATGCTGCAATTTTTTGAATAAACATGCAACTATTTTGTTGACTATTCAACTGTTTTATAGAAAATTCACGTTTTTTTTAATTTGTATTTTTGTGTTTAACAGTCAATTAAAATATTTTTTGCTAAAAATTCACATCGCTTTTTTTTATAAATTTGTCTTTTTGATTTGCAAGTTCACCTGTTTTAGTAGAATTATAATTTCTCTTGGACAAAAATTCAATTGCTTGGTTGCAACTTTAACAATCTTGTTAAAGTCATATTCAACCATTTTGTGAAAAATTCATCCTTTTTAGTTAAAAATTCGTGTTTTTGGATGAAAAATTCAATTTTTTTCGTGGATACTTATTTCTTTTTTCAAAATTCATATTTTAATCGTGAAAAGTCAACTGCAATCTTTTTCGGATGAAAATTGAACCATTTTTTTGGAAATCTTTTTTTTTTAATAAAAATCGAAGATACTTATATATTCTTTAAAATTCATATCTTGATCGTTGAAAGTTAACTGAAATTTTTTTAACAGAAAATTCAACTACTTGGGTAAAAGCTAAACTACTTTGTTAGACAAATTTTTTATTGAAGGCTTGTGTCTTCGGTTGATAATTTAACTGTGTCGTGAAAAAGATTTTTTTTGTTTAAAACAAATTTTTTAACTGAAAATGCAGCTTTTAAATTTGTTAAAGATTAAACTTGTTTGGATGAAAATTCTTCTTTTTTAATAAAGAATTAATTTTCTTGGTATAAAATTTTATTTTAGTTGGGTTCAAAATTCATCACTTTTGTGGAAAATTAAGTTTTTGCTGAAATCTCATTTTTTTGGTTTGAAAATTCAATTTTTGTTAAAATTTTTTTGATATTAATTAATTTAATCTTTTTTGATTGAAATATAAACTATGATACTTTTATGTTGGGAATTTATCTTTTCAGGTCAACAATTGAACTATTATATTAAAAAATTAATTATTTTGTGGAAAATTCAAGTATTTTGTTAAAAAGGTACATTTTATAATAGAAAAGGCATTTAGTTGTTAAAAATAAACAAATAAATTTGAAAATTAAACTAAAAATTGCGAACATTAAGAGGGAAGGGGGAGAGAAATATTTTGTAACGATTTGTCACAGTGGGAGGAGGGGTTTCAGACATGGCCTATAATCCGTTACGTAATTTAATCACGGTTCCTTGCAAAAATTTTACGAAATACTAAGAAACTCGGTGAGAGGTTCTCAAAAAAATTAATCTAGGCGACGGAATTAAAATCGGGTCAGTCTATCAATAAAAAAAATTTACCGAAACATAAAACAAAATATATAAGTGATCGCTATAAGGCGAGCAATTTGTTCGAAAAGGTAATATGCTTGTTTATGTTCAATAACAAATTAATTCCCAGCGGAAACCACGTTTCGCCAATTTCGACCAGTGGGTCGGTCATCGAAAAAATATTAGTTAAAATAACTTATCGCAAGAAAATTGTTCACTAGACTTTGAGAAAATGTCCTGAAAATTTGAAGAAAATTGGTTGAAAATTGTGGAAATGGCAGCGAGTTGAAGCCAACGCATGCTGCCGCTGGAGCGTTTTATAACTGTGCTTACGCACGAGCCGTCTGCGCACACACAGGGAGCGCCAACCAATCGCGTGCGGTCTATCGTGATGCTGCGTTGCGAGCTGGTTACGTGAAGTTCAACTATCGGAGCGCAGCGCCGCTCGAAAAGCAGAAGTTTGCGACGTTGCCAATGTTGGTGTGTTGACGGAGAGAGTGTAGTGTTTATCACTGTAAAAAATGCCGGTATTGAAATCTATTTTAGAAAGTCATATTTTTTTAATATTTTGAATATCACTGACAAGCTTTATAGTTATTTATGTATATTTTGTAGATAAAATAATTTAAATAAATATAAATATAATAAATCAAATTCGAAACGTCGCACATATCTGCTTCTCGAGCGGCGCGGTCCGGTAGGTGAACGGTAAGTAACCAGCTCGCACCGCAGCAGTGCGACAGGTCGCACGCGATTGGTTTGCGTTCTGTGTGTGCACGTACGGTTCGTGCATGAGCCGTTTCCAGCATACTGCATACAATTTTCTTGTTCGAACATCTTTAGTAACAAAGGCCGATAACCGGAGCATTGCAGCGGCAGCGCGCGTTGCCTTAAAATTGCTCCCATTTTCACAACTTTCAACTGATTTTCTTCAAATTTTCACGAAAACCTTTCTGAAAGTCTAGTGAACAAGTTTTTTGCGAAAACTTATCTTAACTATCATTTTTTCGATGACTGATTAACTGGTCGAAGTTGGCGAACAAACGGACAAATAATCGCGATCTGTGGTATATGAAACATCGATTTTTATCAGAAAATCTTTCAAGTTTTTATTTTGTATCTTGAGCAATAATTGCCGAATGAAAAAGTTTCATTCGAAAAATTTGTCGACCGCGTCAAGAAGAAGTTAGACACTTAGAGAAATTTTCTTTCGTGTCTGAAGGAATTATTGTTGACACAAATGAAATTTCGCTAAATTTAAAGCTGCAAGGAATTTAATTTACCTCAAAAAAATCTTTTTGCAGCAAACATTTAAGTTTGTGTAAAAAAGATCTACAAGTAGTACAAAACGAAACAGACAAGAGAGCGATGCTTTCGTTTCAAAACAACTATTTCTTTGAGTGGATAAGACAATAATAAAAACACGATTTTGCGTGTTTACTGATCGGAGAAAGTACATCAATCCGTATTTTTTTCTTTTTTAATGTCATTGTGGTCAATTGATATAGATCGTGTAAAACTGCTTCTCGGAAGTGGTTTAACTTCCACAGCCTATATCAACAGATCACTAAAAATTGAAAAAAAATGTATCAGGATGATTGTGGTATTTCTCTACTTTATGGAAGCCTGGTTTAATGTGTCAGGGGTTTAACCAACCAACACGGTGTAGTGAATTGAAGAGGGTAAATCCTTGACAAAATATCTCTGAGCATTATTTAAATCGTGACAGAATGGCAGCGGATAAGCGAAATACAAGAGATCGAGGAGAGTGCTTATTCGAAGAAGGGGTGAATCGCAAAAGTGAGGAAGGTAGTGTTAAAGGAAAAGAAAGAAGCAAAAAAGTTTTCTGTTTGCGCATATTTCTTGCAATATTCTCTGTTTATTTATATTGTCTCTTGTTTATTCAGTGTCCGACTGTCCAAGCGTCCATTCTGTTTTTCTTTTAGTAGTCGTAGTCGGATGGAATGCTTCGAGCGTTGTCCTCTCCAGGTGCATCACTTCTATCTTGCTCACAAACACAAATATATTCGCAAAACACATAAGCACTTTCTATCTCTTTCTGGTTCTATCGTCATCTCTCGCACTCCTTCTGCCATGTCCCAAGCGGTGTTTATGTTCGAGATAAAGCGAGGAACAAACAGCGGACGTCATGGTCTCATGGTGACGACGCAATTGCGAGGCAAAAAGGGATATTGAACCGGACATAATTGTGTAAGTCTGAAGGAAGGAATAATCGAGCCTTCGTAGCGTGCATGCGCTTAATCTTGAAGGAGTTTGTAATTTATTCACATTGCACGATGATATTGTATCTGAACTGCATTTATTGTACAACGTGCAATCATGCTAAATTTCATTGCGAACTGTAATCATGAGATTGATTTTTATCGTTCGAGATACCGGTTGGTTTAGAGTTTAGATAATTTAGATTATTGTTTTGAACGCTTCCAAGCTGCCTCACTACAAGAAAACAATGAAAGTTTTGCTCGGAAATTGAATTTTTTGTTGCAAAGATATTTAATTTGAAGTTGAACCTGTGGATAGGACATTAAAGGGTTTAAAGGTCACAAGCCCTATAGACTTTCTGTGAATACTTACTAAATTAGGAAATAGATTCGTAAAAGAGGGGTTAGGGAGTTTACACTCCTTCCCCTTTTTCACCTTTTCAAAAAATTTTGCATTTTTCTCGTTTTTCGCCTAAATGTGAAATAAATTAACAGAATCCAATGAAAATGTCCAGCTATTTTTGTTGATTATTTTTTGTAAGAAATATAACTCTATTCTAAAAAATTCGCTTTTTTGGCTTGAGGAGTTCATATTTATTCATTTATTTTAAACAACAAAATGTTTTTTTCTACTATAAAAGTTGGATTTTTAACAAAATAATTAAGTTTTAAATATAATAGTTAAAATTTTAATATAAAAAGATAAATTCCTAACAAAAAAAGTGTCATAGTTTATATTTAAATAAAAAAAGATAAAATTATGACAACAAAGTTTTTTAACAAAAAAGACGAATTTTCAACAATTAAAGATTTTTCGCTAAAGAAAGAAATAAAAGTGTATCTAAAATTGTGAACTGCCAAGCCAAAAGATGAATTTTCTCCCGAAAAATTGAATTTTTAAACGAAAAATACTATGACTTTTCAGCAAAAAATTAATTTTACACGACAGTGATGTAATTAAAAAAAAAATTAAATCTTAAACCAAGAAAATTATTTCTTAATTAAAAAAACAGAATTTTCAACTAAAGAAGATTAAACTTTAAGATAATGTAAAAATTGTTTTTTCAGTTAAAAAAATTAATTTTGAAACAAAAAACAACTCTTTTCCGCTACACAGTTAAATTATCAGCCGAAGACATAAGCCGTCAATAAAGAATTTTTTTCAACAAAGTAGTTTATCTTTTACCCAAGTAATTGAATATTCTGTTAAAAAATATTTCAGTTGACTTTTTACGATCAACATATGAATTTTTTATTAATAAATAAGTTGCTTCGAAAAAAATTGAATTTTCAATCCAAATGACGAATTTTTAACCTAAAACGAAGATTTTTTAATCAAATTCTTGAATGATCTGCCAAATAGTTGCATTTTTATCCAAGAAAAATTAAATTTCTCCTTAAACAGATAAATTTATACTAATTTTTCTGAATGGTTGGCTTTTTATTCGAAAAAGATTCCAGTGGACTTTTCAAGATGAAAATATGAATTTTTTAACAGAAAACATGTTTTTTCACTAAAACAGAAGAATTTTCAATAAAAAACGACAAAATCCTATTAAATTTGAGTTTATTTAAGAAAGATGTAATTTTATCCAAGAAAGATGTAATTTTTGCTAAAGCAGGTGAATTTTAAATTCAAAAACACAAATTTTCAAAGAAGAGTTGAATTTTCAAACAAACAGTTGCATTTTCATTTTAGAAAGCTGACATTTTTTTAAGGAGAGGAATTTTTAAAAAACTGAAAAAATAGTTAAATTTTCGTCCAAAGAAACTTCCAGTTCACTTTCCAACACAAAAATAAAAATTATAAACAATAGGTTAATTTTCTCCTAAATATTCGAATTTTTAACCAAAAAGCATTGCTTTTTAACAAGATTTTAAAGAAAATATTGATTTGTCATGTGAAAATATTAGAATTCACTTTTCAACAAAAAATAGAAATATCAAACAAAAAGAAGATTTTCTATAAAATACTTGAATTTTGAACAAAACAGCTGCATTTTGATCCAAGCAAGATGCAATTTGTATACTAAGAAAGAATGAATTTTTAAATAAATTAATTAATATTGATAAATTTGATTGAAGAGCAAAAAAGCTGTGGGAATGGATAATATTAGGGAAAAAAATTTTTATAGTAAAAATTTTTTCTTTAATATAATTTAAAATTGATGCAAGAACAAAAAAAAAATGCCTTGATCCGAGATGAATCTTGATTAAAAAAAAACTTTTTGTTCTAAACGCAATTGTTTTCTTGAAAATCCGTATTTTCAGCTTGAAAATTCATCTAATTGTTTAAAAATGCAACTGTTTTGTTCGAAACTTCAACTTGTCGGTAGCAAATATTTTTTTCAACTACAAATTAAAATGTTTCATTCTTTGTTAAAATTTATATTTTGTGGTATTACTGTTGGGTTGAAATTTTGTTTTCTTGGATGAAGATTTATCATTTTAATCAAAGTTCATCAATTTCGTTAAAAATTCAACTATTTGTATAAATATGAAACTATTTATTCGAAAATTAGTGTTTTTTTCACAATTCCTCCGTTTTGGTAGAAAATGGTTTTTTTATTGTTTGTACCATTTTTTTTGTCTAAAGCTCAACCATTCTGATGAAAACTCATTTTTTTGGGTGAAAAATGGATGTTTTTTAGAAGAAAAGTCATCTTTTTTAGTTAATAATAAATTTTGTTGTTGAAACTTTACCTGCTTGGTTAAAATGTAACTATTTCGTTGAAAAATTTAATTGTTTTTTTTTTCAAAATATTCAGAGTTTTGTTAAAAATTCTATTTTCTGGGTACAAAATTTGTCTTTTCAGATTACTAATCAATTTATTCGGATAGAAAACTCATTCTTTCTCGCTGAAAATTCTGCTTCCCTAGTTCAAAATAAACTTTCTCTCAGAAACTATTCCATTCTTTACATTTATATTTTCTGGTTGAAACCATTTGTTTCAAAACGACCATTTGGTTAAAAATTCAACCATTTTATTGAAAGTTGGTCGTTTTGCATGAAAAATCGACTATTTGATTGTAAACGCAAATGCTTAATTGAAAAAAATAGTTTCGGTTGAAGATTTATCATTCAACTTAAAAATCCGCTTTTTAGTTGAAAACTCATTTTTTTTGTATTGCAATTTAATATTCTAACCGAATATGGACCTTTTCCAATTTCGGTTAAGCCTTAAACGGTTTATTTGAATTTAAACTGTTTGTTTAAAAATGAAACTATTTGTATATGAATATTAAACTATTTGTTTGAAAATTAGGGTATTTTTTTGGAAATTCCACTCTTTCTGTAGAAAATTGTTTGTTTATTTTTTGAAATTAAAGTGTGTTTTAAAAAGTCGTCCTTTTGATGCGAATGGTCAACTACTTTTGTTTACAGTTTCTTTCTTTTTTGTTTTAAAATTCGGCATTTGGTTTTAATACAAAATTTAGTCGTTCGGATGAAAATTAAACCATTTGATCAAAAATTCCACTAATTGGTTGAAAATAAAACTTTGTTGAGAATTTATATTTTGAGGTTTAAAATTGAATTATTTTGTAGAAAAATCTACTTTGGGTTTGTAAAATCATCTCTTTTGGTGAAAGTTTCAGATTTTTAGGTGGAAAATTCAACTATACTGTTGCTAATTCGTCTTTTTAGCCCAATTAGATTATTTTTTATTTAAAATTAAAATTTGTATTAAAAATTCAACTATTTTCCTAAACATTTGACAAATTTTTTGTTTTAACAATTTCAGTCGAAGCAATCATTTTTTTAATTTAGTAAGAAGCAATCATATAAGATAAAATTCAATTGCAAAAAAATGTTTCCGAAATCAAAGTTATTTTTTAAGTATAAAAATGTTTTCATGATAAATAATGTTTTTTCTTTAAATGCAATCATCAGTAATACTACTTATCTTCTTAAAATCACAAAAACAATTTTTTTTCGAAATCTGGTTTTTGGTCAAATTTGCCTCTCGATATAGGCTAGCATCCATCAGTTTATTCGACCTTCTGCCGAAATGCGGGAAAATTGAGAGAAATTAAGAGAAATTAAGAGACGTCTATGTGTGCGTGATTTTGGTTATTGTTGTGTAAGCTCGGATCGGTCATTAGTAAGTAAACTAGATTCGTTCGAACTATCGATCACACTGGTATCAAATGCGAGCAGAACCATGAAGAAACTAGCCACCAATGAAGCCCTACAGTGTGTTGATCCACTGCATTTACAATAACGACGTTGTTTATTCGACGGACGACAAACGGCTGCTTGTTTCACGTACCTCTCCACCCATCTCGTCAAGTCTTCGTTACACATTTGTACATAACACGATATAGCACTGTGCTTTAAAAAACAGACCAGTGTCGTAGCGACCTACATACTTGCTTTTTTTTATTTTTTCCCAAGCTTTTTTTTTAAGTTCAAAAAGTTGCAACAAGGTTTATTATTTTTCTATTATTTACCGATCAGCTTATATCTGAATGATTTTCAGGTTATTGAAATAGACAGCACTCTGTATTAACATTAGACTGCGGGGTTAGATTGCAGAATAGGGGCCTCATCTATGTTTTGCAGGAAAAACAATTTTTTGTTGGCAACAAACTACTAAAATCTTTAATTGACCGATAAGTAAATTGGTTTAATGAGGCAAAAATTTAAAATTATTGTTACTTTTGTTACTATGATATCTCAAATATAGGTCTGTCACGATATATCGCAATGAACATATTTAACGAGAAGTTGGAAATGGGCAGTGATTTGACCAATATTATTCTTCTTAATAGTCATACGGGTGTCTTCCCGCCCCCAAGAAACGTTGGAAAAGGGTAGCTTTTTGATAAAATTATTTTTGTTTTCCGTCAAAGGAGTGTTTCTGGCCATTTTTTCGGCCAAAAAACAGGTGACGCCCCTACACCGACTGCGGCAATACACACCAAGAGCCGAGGGAATAGTCACTGAAGAATCTCAGATTGTTGTACGGGTATCTTCGGAGAACTCTTGGAGAAACTCTTAGCAATCTTAGAAATCTTGGAAATCTTTCGCCAAGCGTGGAGCATTCACTCCACAAAGCATTCACACGTTTGTGATGCACACGCTGCCTCGGTGAGTCGAACTAATGGCCGACTCCACCCGAATGCCGCCGAGCTTAGCCGAGTCTGATTTTCCCTCGGGAGCAATGACCCCCATTTTGGCATGTGGAGGTACTGCGCTTGCGTGATGGTAACGAGTTGTCGCATCGTGTTCCTCTTAAGCGACGTAGCGCAAGCGCAGTACGTGTACATGCCAAAGTTGGGCTCACTGCTCGGGAGTCCCGATCTCCTTTTTTATACCAGTATTTCAGATAAAAATAAAACTTTTTAAATTGTTTAATTTATTTTAGACAAACAATGCCTTTTATACCATAAAACATGGCTTTTTAACAAAGTACTTGAATTTTCAACCTAAAAAGATGAATTCCTAACAAAAAATGTGTCCATAAAAAAGTTCAATCATAAAAAAGTGGAAAAGTTACATTTTCAGTTGAAAAATTAATTTTAAGCAAACAAAAACACTCTTGCACTAAACAGTTTAACCCTAGAAAATCACACATCTTTTTCGAACGATTCTGTCACACCGGCTCACTATGATACTGGTTAACTTTTGATGAGTTTTCATTTAAAAAGTATGTGTCCAAAAATTCTGGGAAAATTCTGAGAAGAATCTGAAACATTGGAAAATATATCCCAATCATAGGAATTTGATAAATTTATTATTTTTTTAAAACTGTTTTAAATTGGTTCGATATCTTACGTTTTGAATAATCAGCCCGGGTCAAATGACTCCATGTGGCCTTCTACCAATAGAAAATAATTTTAAACAATATAGTTTAACTTTTACCCAAAGAAATTAATGTTCAATAAAATAGTTGAATTTTCTGTTACAAAATGTTTCAGTTGACTTTCCACGATTAAAATCTGAATTTTTAAACAAGAAATAAGTATCTACGAAAAAAATTGAATTTTTCATTTAAAAAATGAATTTTTCACTGAAAATAATGAATTTATAACAAAATTGTTGAATTCTCTACCAAATAGTTGCATTTTTAAACAAGAAAGATGAAATTTGCACTAAAACAGATAATTTTTTATAAAAAACGTTACATTTTTTTAAAGTTAATCTTTCATCCAGAAAAGATTTGAATTAATTTTTAAACACCCGAATATAAAGTTTAAACAAAAAGTAAATTTTTTACTGAATAGTTAAATTTTCATTAAAAAAGTAAAATTTGCAACCAAACAGTTGAATTTTTATCCAAGAAACATGAAATTTCTCTTGAGACATGAATTTTTAAGTGAAAAAAATATTTGAATAGTTGAATTTTCATCGAAAAAAGATCTCAGTTCTCTTTTCAATACAAAAATATTATATTTAAACAACAAATAAATTTTTAACAAAACAGCAGAATGTTCACCCAAGAAGTATGATTTTTCAAAAAATTGTTGAATTTTCAAGCAAAAAGTCGAATTTTTATCAAAAAAGATATAATATCTGACTAAGCAGGTGAATTTTTAAATGAGAAAAAATAAGTTAAATTTTCATCCAAAAAGATTTTGAGTCACTTTTTAACACAAAATAAGAATTTCAAATATTAAATAATTTTCTTAGGAAATAGTTCAATTTTCAGAATATTTTTTGCATTTTTATCCAGGAAAGATGCAATATTTCTACTGAAAGAGATGAACTTTTAAATCAAAAAGACAACATTTCAGAAAAAGTTGTAGTAATTGTCAAATAGTTGAACTTGTAGTTGAATTTTCAAGAAAAAAATATAATTTTCAAGCAAAAAACATGTTTTTTTTTTTAGTATCAAAGATCAATTAAAAATAATACTTGAATTTTCAACAAAATAATTAATCTTTCTACAAAACACATAAATTTTCAACCAAATAGTTGAGCTGTCATCTAAAAAAAAAAGTTTTTAAACACACCTGAAATAGTTAAATTTCTAGTTAAAAAATAATTATTTGAAAAAACTCAAATTTTCAATTCGAAGAAAGTTAATTTTCAGGTAAGAAAGATAAATTTTCAACCAAAAGTTTTAATTTATAACTAAAAAAGATTAGTTATCAAACAAAAATAGATATTTTATATCAAAATAGAATAATTGCCAACTAAAGATATGAATTTTGAACAAAGAAGTTCATTTTCAACAAAATAGTCAAATTTGCCGCTAAGAATATGGTTTTCCGAGGAAAAAAATATGAATTCTTTATGAAAAATAATATTTCACCTTTTGACCAAAAAATATTTTTAGTTAAAACGAAAAAACGTTTAATTCAACCAGACAATACAGATTTTCGAACAGACAATGCATTTCTAACCAAAAAGGATAAATTTTCAATCAACGAGCTTTACTTTCTACCAAAAACGAGGAATTTACAACTAGAAAAGATGATTTTTTAACCAAGAAGAAAAATTTTCAAAAATAAAAATAAATTCTTAACTAAGAAAAATGAATTTTCATTGTAATCCAAAACGACGAATTTTTTTACAAAATTTTTGAATTTTTCGCCAAAAAAGATGACGTCAAAAAAAGAATTGAATTTTCAACAAAATAACTAAATTTTCAGCAAATTAGTTTGACTCTCAACCAAGTATTACAATTATTGATCAAAAAGTATGATTTGTAAAAAATACAATAATCAAATTTTAAGCCAAACAGTAAATTTTTTAACCATACGAGATGTATTCCAAACGAAAAAATATAATAGTAGACTTTTCAAGAACAAAAAATTAATTTTCACAAAAAAAAAACAAGTTTTATTTTTGAACGTATACACTTATTATTCAATTGTAACGTTACCCGACCGTCACGGAGAGCCGAAATGATCATTCCAGAAATCCGAACAAATCATCACAGAGGGCCGTAATGATTATGATAGAGGCTCGAAATCAATATCATTTTGATATGCAACAAAAATGATGCCGAACTCAAGAGCATTTTGATTGGGCGGAGTGAATGATCGATCTTAACATCATAATAATCTTATTCGGGATCATGTATAAAGTCAAACCAAGATGGCTGACATTCTTAGAGTATTTTAGCTTAAATGCAAGCTTTTTATGGTTTCTGATCGTGCAGTGTATTTGAAAAGTTTAAAAAAATAACGAAATCTGATATTAGAAAATACTAACTGTTAAGTGTAGTTGTCACTTGCGTGCGGTTGGATACAATTTGTAGGTTATGTCGTTTTGACACAGGCGTCAAGAACTGGCGACCATTTTGTTTGGTCTGACAAATGAACCAAAAAAACAAGATGAAATTGATCTGAATTGACAGATCATTATGATCTCGAGCGTCAAATGATCGTTGGAGAAAAATGCTCTGCAACAAAATTGATCGTTGTTTTTTTTTACTGTGCAGTGGGCAAAAAAATAAGGATTTTCTACAGACGTCTTCGCAACAGCCTTAAGACATTTTTTTTGTAACATATCTTCTGGATATCCTAGGGATGCTCTTAAGACGTCTAATATCAGTACGAAAGATGTCCCGAGAATGTTCTAGATCCTTAATACGTCTTTAGGACATCTTTAGGACATTATACGTCTTAGGGGCGTTAATTAGATTGACATTGCACGTCCTAAGAACGTTCCAAGGATGTTCTTGGGATAATAATTGTTTTGTCCCACTGGGTTTTTTTTTAATTTTCACGCGCATAATTGATGCGCAAATCTTAGCCCTCCGCGATTAGTCATCTGCTCCTCCATGGATGGTTGAAATGAGTGAAAACAAGATGATCGTATTGACCATCTCGAAAGGATACCTTGATTATTCTGATAGTGATTCTGATCCTCTTATAGCTACCAGATTGGCTATAAAATGAGAATCTCTCTATATCGAAATAATTAGGGACTTTAGAAAACGGCTTGAGCATTTTTTCTAAAGGCCGATTTCACCAAAATTGATGAAACTCTAATACTTGATTAACTTTATTTAGTCAGTACATTGCATTCCCCCATATTTTCAACTATGATTAAAGTAGCCTCATCGCTGTTCAACTTAACCATCCAATTTTTGGCTGGTTAGCGACTTAAGCACAGCCCTGTGCATTTATCTCTCCATATTTCAGGTTCAATCGAAGACTCAACCAAGTCGACTTATTTGTACCCGGATAGTCCCTCACACGATCTTTTGTGCTCAATAATTAGAATACCTAAAATTCAAACAAAAAAAAGTGATCTCTTAAAAATGCCGACTATTATAACCCGTTTTAAGAATTCTCTGTTATGTGGTGAATGACAATAAAGAGAATGCTGAAAAGTCTCGTTGTTTTTTGCATTCGCAAAGTGGAAACATGCGATCCGTGTAAAACAGTGAATGGTGAAAGAGAATAGCGAGAGAGGGTCGTTAGGGGGTTGTGGATGAGGAGACGTACAATCACACGGACGGAATGTGGACGAATCTACAAGTAAACAGAAGCGCTTGCATATGTATATAGTCCTAAGGGGAAAGTATCGTCTGGCTACTGTAAAAAACATGGACAACAGCTTGTTGTACTGCCTTGCTTACATTGCAGGGACTTCTTATTCCAGTAGGGGTTTGCATTGTTGGTGTATGGCCACTCAGACTTCTCGGCAAAAGGGCTGCGAACTTTGATGCAAGTCTCGTGACGTTAATAACACATGAGGTCAAATTGAAAAATTATCACACCAGAACGGAGGTCCTCGAGCCGGAGACCGTTGTTTAGAAAGAGGGTGGCCCGACGACACGATTTCCTTTAAGGTCGTAATGGAGTGTTTTTGGTTGATGACAACTTTGATGCTGCTGAGTACCCCAATTCTTCCACCTCAATGCAGAAACTGGTCTTTGTTCGAAACAGGCTGGCGATCTGACCTGCAAACCTGGAAAACCCTAAAAATAAACAGAAATTTTTTCAGAGAAAAAAATTTGATTTCTTGGATACACGTTTGGTACACTTTCTTCTATTCCTCCACTTTTCTAAAAAGCAAATCTCTGTTTTTCAGTATTTTTGAAAAACTTTAACTGAAAATTTAACTATTTATTTTTTTTGTTTTTGTTGTAAATTCGCTTTTCTTAGTAGAAAACTTGTTTGTTTGTAATGAAGATTTAACTATTTTTTGTGTAAATTCTTCTTTTTTTATAGCCAATTTTCCTGTTTGGAATGGGAATTGAACTGTTCTTTGTAAATAGTTCTTCTTGAATAAAAAATGTGTCCGTTTGGAATGAAAATTCATCTGTTTGCATATGAATTCGTCTTTTTGAATACAAAATTTGTCCACTTCGAATGAAAATACAAGTTTTTTGTTGTTGTAAATTTCTCATTTTGGATAGAAAATTTGTCCATTTAGAATAATAATTCAACTATTTTTGTTTAGTAAATTTGTCGTTTTAGATAGACAATTCCTTCTTTTGAATTGAAAATTAATCGCTTCTAGAAAATTCATCTTTTTCGTATGGAAATTTATCTATGTATTTGAAATCTCTTCTCTCTTGGTTGAAAGTCAATACATATTTTTGGTTAAAAATTGGTCAACTGTTTGGAATGAAAATTAAAATGTTCTTTGTAAATTTTTATTTGTGAATGAAAAATTTGTCTGTTTGAAATCAAAATTCAACTTTTTTTCAACCACTGTAAATAAAAATTAACTTCTTTGTTGTAAATTCATTTATTTTGTTAATAAATCGTCTCTCTTGGTTGAAAGTTAATTTCTGTTTTTGTGGAAAAATTGAACTGTGTCTTTCTTTAAAAATTTGTGCCTTTGGATAAAAAATTTGTTCGTTTCGAATTAAATTGAACTGTTGCCTGTACATTCTTCTTTTTGAAATTTGTCCGTTGGAATAAAAATTCAAGTGATTTTTTGTAAATTCGTCTTTTGGATAGAAAAATTGTACATTTGGAATGAAAATTCAAGTATTTTCTGTTTGTAAATTCATGTTTTTGAAAACAAAATTTCTTTGTAATAAAAATTAAACTATTTTTTTCTGCTAATTTGTCTTTTGGATAAAAAATCTTCCCGTTTTAAATGGGAATTGAACTTTTCTTTGTAAGTATTTCTTCTCGAATAACAAATTTGTCCCTTTGAAGTTGAAATTCAACTGTTTGTCTGTAAATTCGTATTTTTGAATAGATAATTGGTCTATTTAGAATGAAAATTGAACTTTTCTTTGTAAATTTTTACTTTTTGTATAAAAAACTTGCTTGTTTAGAATGAAAATTCAAATGTTTTTTTGTGTGTGTTGTTGGAAATTAGTCTTTTGGATATAAAAAATATCCATTTGAAATATAAAATCAACCATTTTTTGTTGCTGTTAATTCATTTTTTTTCTAGAATTTTTTTTTTTTTTTTCAAATGAAAACACAACTTTTTTTTGTCAGTTCTTCTTTTTGGATAGAAAAATAGTCCATTTAGAATGAAAATGCAACTATTTTTTTTGTAAATTCATTTTCTTTGGTAGAAAATTTGTCCATTTGGAATGAAAATTGAACTTTTCTTTGTAAACTTTTCATTTTAAATACAAAATTTGTCTACTTGAAATGAAGATTCAATTTTTCTTCCTTTGTTCCAAATTTTTTTTATGGATTGAAATGTTATTTATTGCATTGTTATGCAAAATAATGTAAAAAAACATTCTTAACTCTTTGTTTAATATAAAATTCGCCTTACGATAGTTAACGATTCTACATTCAATGTTCTTCAAATTCAATATTTAGACATTTTTACTTCAATTTTTTAATATTTTCAACGGTTGAAAAGAAAAAATGTGGAGAATTTATGGAAGTTGAATTTTCAAAATTTTAACTTTTAAATGTTTAAAACTGAAAAAACCGAAAATTGAAATTTACAATTTTGAACATTTAGTTTTTAACATTAGAAAATTCAGTTTCCGTTTTTCTTTAATTTTAAATTTTCAAAAGTTGAAAATGAAAGAAAATTTGTAATTGAATTTCTTGAACTGTTTAAAATTAATCGATTGAAAATGTCAATTTTCTTTACCTTCTAACTATTTAATATTAAAGAAAACTAAACATTTAACCGATGAATTTTTAAAAAGTGTCAAAAATGTTAAATTTACGTAAGTTTACATAGAAGTTTATACATAAGCATTTCAATCCATACAAATTTCTAACAAATTCCGTTGGGGAAGTCAGCTGGAAAGTGAGGGGAAATGAGGGTTAGGGAAGTGGGGGTAATGAGGGAAGTGGAAGTGCCAGGAAATCAGGGAAGTAGGAGGGGAGAAATGAGGGGTGGCAAACAAGGGGAAGCAAAGAAAAATGAGGAGTGGGAATATGTTGGGAAATCAGGGTTGGTGAAGCAGGGGAAATGAGGAAAAGGCAACTAGGAGAAGTACGAAAAACTGAGAGGAAGGATAGTGTGGGATAATTAAGGAAGGAGAGTGAGGGCCAGTAAGAACAAAATGTGCGAGACGAAGTAGGCAAAGTGAGGGGAGGGGAAGTAGGGGAAATGAGGAAATGAGGAAAAATTAGGGAGAGGACATCAGAGAGACAAGTAGGAAAGTGAGTATAAGTAAGACAAAGTAGAAAAAATTATTAAATATGAGGGTGAGTAGGGGAGGGGAAGTGAGGTCTAGGAAGGGATAGTTGGGAAGGGGGTGTGATAGATGGGGAAACGAGGGAGGGGTTAGATTAGGAAAAAGTTGGAGAAGGAATATGGGGTGAAGGGTGAAGTGATGGGAGGAAGAGTATCGTTTCTCACAATTCCTCAATATAATTTTACGTCCTCATCCAGACTCTTTGAGATCACTCTAGAAACTTAGCATAGACATGAACCACATAATCCGCCGAACACTCTCGAAGTCGGTAAGGTAGGAATTTGCATTCAGAAAGGACCCTGCGTATCTATTTATAATAATTAACGAGAGTTCGTATACGGTTTACTTGAGCCAGACTTAATCCTAATTTTTTGTTTACAAAGCACCCAAGGGAGGAAAGTAACTTTACAAGGGGTGGTATTCCTCCACAGCCTAGCTGTTTTCGTCCTAACGAATAATTAGAGCCGATAAGTCACAGCACAACACCCTGTATGTAAGTAGTAGAAGCATGGCTGTGAACTTGGATAAAGGGGGAAGGGTGGTTGATGGGGGGAGGGCGCTCGAGTTAGATTCTCAAGGGGTTTCCAGATCGCGTGCCAATGCACCATTCAGCGATCAGATTTAAGTTCAGTCGCGGTTCCTACTTTCGAGTTGCTGGCTTCGGAAACCCACCACCTTCTAACATCCCCAATATCCTGTTGCTATTTGGGGTAATTTTTATTGTCTCTTCTATTTGATTTGTAATTTTAATAACCATATATCGATCAAATAATCTGATACTAGTAAACATTAAAATATTACGTTATCTGTTTTTTTTTTTTATATGAAAAACATAAGATCGCTGATCAATCTGTCTAGCAAGCACCCCATGCGAAAAGCTTCACGGATTCTCAATGTTAAGCTCTCCACGCGGGCTCATTAGTATCTAAGGCATTTCAGGCGTCTCTCAAAATGATTGGTAAAAAACGATTCTTAATACTCTATGACATATCCAATCGACTTTAAACAATACAATATTCTGCCACATTAAAGTTGACCCCCGCCCCCTCGCAAATTACTTTTTAGGATTTTCATACTTATAGTCAGAAATAAACCTAGAAATCCGGAAAAGATTAGAAAATGTTAGAGGTACGTGAAATAACTGTTGAGGATAATAAATTTGAAATTTATACATTTTATTATCAAATTGTTTCATTTCCTTTATTAAAGATTTTGAGTTTAAAAGGTTAGAAGAATACAATTCTGGTCTTTAAATATTCATTTTTAGAACAAATGAAACATAGGTTAGGAAAAATTCAGGAATTTCGAAAATGAAGATTGCGGCCAGTCAAATATAATATTCTCGTCCGCAATTTTCTGTTTATGTTTATATTTATTTAATTTCTAGTTTTCTTTCTTCTTATGATTATATTTTTAGTTGAAAATTTATTATTTTGTTAAAAATTCAATAATTTTTTTTAAATGCCATCCCTTTTTGGTGGAAAATTGGTATCTTTGGGTTAAAAAAATTGAACTACTTTCACAGAAAATTAACTTTTTGATGAAAATTTATATTTTGGCGTTGCAAATGCAAATAAAATCTTTATTTATTAAAAATGCAAAGATTTTTTTTTAAATTTCTTTTTTTGGTTTAAAGTTTCATATTTAAGTAGAAATTTCATATCTTTTTTGGATAGAAATGCAACTTTTTGGTTGAAAATTAATCGTTTTCTGTTGATTCAACTATTTTCTTGGAAACTTTTGTTTCTTTATTTGATTTAACTGTCTTTTATTATTTTTTGTTTGAAATATCTATTAAATTATTTGTTGAAAATTATCATTTTCGTTAAAATCAACTTCATTTTTAATTCGAATTAAAATCTCTTTTGTTTAAAACATCTGATACTATATTATTTGTTAAGAGTTTATATTTTTGTTTACACATTTAATTACTTCTTTGAAGGTTGAACTACTTTTTTAAATTAATTTTTGTACTGAAAATGTAACTTTTCTATTTTTTGTGAAAAGACGTTTTTTTGTATAAAACTAATCCACTTTGTTTGCAATTACCTCTTTTTCGTAAAAATGCAATTCTTTTGTAAAAAATTATCTTTTTTGCTAAAAATTCATATTTTCGGTTCCAAAATTGAACTTTTTCAGGTAAAATTCATATTTTGACATAAAAATTTGATCTTTTTTGTTAAAGATTTCATTATTCCAGTGAGAATTGAACAATTTTGTTGAAAATTTCATTATTTTATTTAATATTTATTTGGTGAAAATTCGATCTTTTTCTTGAAAAATTCATCATATGAGTTGAAAATTCATCGCTTTGTTTGAAAATTTAAATATTTTGTTGAAAATTAATTTTTTACTGCAACTTGAATTTTTACGTTTTTGTCGAAATAATTTTTTAGTTTAAAAGTCAGCTACTTGTTTAAAAATTTATTTATTTTGTTAAAATATTACCTATTACATTTTTTCTTGAGAACTAATCTTTTTTTCAAAATCATAATTTTTTGGGTTGGGAATTTAACTATATTCTAAAAAATTTGTTGTTTTTGCTCGAAAATTAAACTATTTTTTTGAAAATCCAATTCGGTTGAAAATTCATGTTTACGGTTAGGAAATTAAAGTATTTGGTTAAAAGGGCAACTATTTTGTTAAAAATTCAACTTTTTGGTTGGAAATTGAACTTTCTTCTAAAAAATTAATCTTTTTGGTTTAAAAATTTTACCATTTGTTCGAAATTCAAATAAAAATAGTTTTTAAAAATTCAACTATTTTCTTTGATAACTGGATCCTGTAGTTGCATCTTTATAATTTTAGCTTTAAAATTCAACTGTTTGGTTCAAAACTTGACAATTTCCTTGAAAATTTAATTGTTTGTTGAAATTTTCAATTTTTGCTAGAAAATGTAGCCTTTTTGTTAACAATTATTTTTTGTATTGTTGAAATATTTACTATTACACTATTAAAGATGTTATAAAATACAAAACATAATAAAAAAAGTTTTCTTCTGAAAAGGGGGCTTGGAATCGTAATAATAATCCGACTAGTTTTGGTCGTTCCGGCGCTTAAACGCTCGGACTTCACGTTAGAGGTCTGGGGTTCGCTCCCTGAGCCGGTACCTCCAGAAATTTTTCTGTGTACTTTTACTAAGATTCTGATGGTTCGGAGTCCACCTTAAGTTTTAGGTCCCCTTATCATGTACTTGACTGCAACCCAATTATATTATTAATACTATTGTATTATCATCATTATTGCAAGTTCATTTTCAGAAGAAATTATTTTCTTTCTTGCGAGTATATTTAAATAAAAGCTTGTTTAAAATGACCTTTTCTTTTCTGCTGAAAATATAGCAGAGGACACAAAACTTCGTCATATTCACCTCGTGGTGGAAAGAGATGAGTTTTATCGATATCAGAGGTTCATACTCCATTAGGTTTGTTAGAAGATTATTTCGAAACGGGACAGGACAATACCTTAACAGTACTGACCACTGAGTCCGAACATCCTTTTAATTTCATCTATATGAGAAACGTTCATCGCATTCACTGACTTTTTCTCTTGTGTTAGTGGTAAAAGAATTTTGTTTAGTTGGAGAAATTGTTGAAATTATTATTTCATATCTCTGAAAGTTTTCGTTTGTCAACATTGATTGTTAATTAATATTAAACGTTAGCAGAGTGGCAATTTGACCTGGAGTCTTTAAAAAACCTATAAATTATCCTGGATTTTTTTAATTAAAAAAAAAAACGTTAAAAACACTGGGAATAACTTTTCCAATAATGAAATCAATCAGTTCACAATGTGTAATTTATTCTAAAATATTTTGCTATCCAATTTTTCCATTTAAAATCTTTATTTTTAAGGGTACATTTGCAATTGAAAGAATTTTAAAATATAGTTTTGAAGGTTTGAGCACTTAAAAATTAATAGCATTTGAAATTGAATTTTTTTATAGGAAGCTTTTTAAATTGATGCACTGTAAATATAAATTAATTATTAATTAAAAAAATTAAACGATATTTTTATCAACTATTTTCTATTCTCAAATCATTTTAAATTAATGGATCAATAATTAAACGGTTCTATTAAATTTTAAGTCATATTTAAATATTGTTTCATTCTAAACTATTTGAAAATGATAAAAAAATGTTGTAAAATTCCTGAGAAAATATAAAATGACTTCTTATGTTGGAAAATTAATTTTAACGGAATATCTAAAAATATTTCAAAAAAAAAAATAAGTTTTTACGAATAATTAATAACTAAACAATTATTATTATAGGAAAAAATCGACTAAGCTTGAGAGATGTTCAGAAATGTAAAAAAGATTAACAAATAATTGAAAACTTGAGAACAGATTTTTTATTTTGTCAGGATTTATTAAACGTGTAAGGAAAATTTTATATCATTTTTTAACAGATGATTTTGAAATAAAATGTTGATACTTTTGAAGGACTTTGAAATGTTTTAATATAATAAAAATTTTTTCATAAGATTCCTGTGGAAATTAAAAGTAATTTTTAAAATAGAAAAATATTTTTCAAATCTTTCATCTCTACAATTGATAGAAATTTTTTAATTTGAATTTTTATGCTTCAATTTAAAAAATATAAAATTCACAAGAGTACCTGTTCAGTGTTTAAATTTGAAAAAGAATGTCTATAACTGCACATGAAATTTTTGTTTAATTTCAAGAGTGCGAATCTTTAAATTCTAATAACCGTGATAAATATTTGTGAACCTGAAAATGACCTGCAATTTAAAATCGTCAAATAAACTGCCATCCCGGCCAAAGATTCTTTGAATTTTATTTTTTAAAGAGATTATTTACATTTTGATTTCTTATTGTAAGAAAAAAACAACAGAATTTAGGTTCATTTTTCATAATTGTATTTTATTGCGTGTTAATAATGATACCATATGGTTTGAATTTTGTGAGCATGCGAGGAAAGAACTTTCTTCGGGATAAGCATTCAAGCGAATTGAACTAACAAGGTCCCAACGGCCCCAGTAAACTCTTAAACTGCTGGCATAGGATCGTTTAACAGTTAGTGCCATATTCTGTAAAACCCATTTCCTTTTTTAGTTCTTCCTTTATTATAAAAAGGATGATTACAACAAATTTGTTTATAAAAATATAAGAAGTTTGTATGAGCTAATAAATAAGTTTTTATTAATCAGAAGCATGGTGTGGTCTATGAGACCGCACGGCCACACGTAAAGGTTACAAATAAAATCAGTGAAACCCGATTTTTCTGAAAAATTTATCATAACCATTCTATTTTTGACATTACCTTTTTAAATTTATTTTCTATTTATAAATATTTTTTGGGCACATACATATTGAAATTTCAGCAGTTTGGAAGAAATAAAAAATATTTGATAATTTTTCGGAAATGCTTTCAAGTTTTTAAATAATTTAAATCTATTCAAAACTTCTTAAATTGCTAAAAAATTTAAATTCTAAACTTTTTGTTTGAAATCTTTAAGAAAAATGTGCCTTTTTTAAAATCTTCTCAGTTTAAAATTATTTTTCAATCTCTTCAGTATTTTGAAATTTTCTCAATATTTCTTTAATTGAATCCATTTCTCCTCAAATTTTTTAATATTGCCAAATTCAAACATTTTTCTTTGAAATCTTCTACTCTTTTTGAGAAATTAAGAAAATAATTTGAAATGTTTTGAAATGTTATTCAATTTTCTCTTCTTCTTTCACACATTTAAAAATCTTCAAAACCTCAAATTATTCTCGTGAAATTAAACCTAGCCATTTAAAAATTACCCAGAAATCTTTTTAAAAAATTTAATCTTAACATTTGATTATTTTTATCTCTTGGAAAATCTAAAAAAGTTTGTAAATTATTGTGTGTTCAAAATTTTAAGATATCGAACGTCAAAAAATATCTAGAAAATAAAAAAAACATTAGTTTATTCTACAGGATCTTACAAATGTTAAGCAAAAATTTGAGTTCGTTTTAGATACTTAGGAATTTTAGAAGCTTGCAATAAACTTTAAAATACTTGATCAATTTTCGGAAATATTTTAAAGTTAAAAATATTTTTATTCTCTGCAAAGCTTCCTAAATTCCAGAATATTTTCTGAATTTTCTTTTAATATACATAAAGAGCTTCAAAATTTTAATTCAAATTAATAAAAAATCTATACATTTTTTTAAATTTTCGGACGCCTTTTCAAGATTTAAAATACTTTTAATCTCGTCAAAACTTCTTAAATTCCTGTATATATTTTAAACTGTCAAACAAAATTTTCAGACTGGAAAAATCATTAAAAGTTTTAAAAAATTGCCTTAAAATCTTTTACATCTTTTTTCCAAATTTGTAGAAATCTTTTAAATCATCTCTAAATCTTTTTCAATTTTCTTAAAAAATTAATTTTTGAAAACGAAAAATGATTAAAGTTTGACCTGAAATCTTAAGAAACTTTTTTCATCATTTCACATCTTGAAACCTTTCAAAATTTAGGAATTTTTCAAAACTTTTCAACATATTAAAAATCATTCAAAGTAATTCAAAAAGGGATTTATGATCTTAACATTAAGATATCAATTTTCACAAAACTGGTCAAAGCAATTGGCCTAGCTTTTATAAAGAAAATTTTATAATAAAATTCATTTTTATAATAACGACACTGTAAAATTCTCGGAAGAGAAAATATAAAAATCTCGCGTTCGATTTCAAAGAAATTTTTTTTTCATGTTCAATGTATTTTTCAAAATCATTATTTTGATTTTCAATAAAAATATTTTTTAAAAATTATTTGAATTGTTAAATTCAAAATCAGTAATTAAAAAGACATAAAGTATCCAAAAACATTTCGTTGGATCAAAATATTTCATTCATGTATTTCAATGGATAAAAAGTATTTATTACAAAACAATTTTTTAAATAGTTTAAATTCGATAATTATTTAGTGTCAGAATTATTTAGTAATTATGCAGTATCGAATTTTTATAATTCTTTAATTTTTTGTCTGAAATTTTGTTATTCGAGTATTTTCCAATCCACCTATGTTATAAACAGTTTGGGAAATTTAATATTCCACAATTTTCCAAGTTGGGATTTTTTTATTCAGTCAATTGTATAATTTTGGGAATTTTCGTTTTCTAATGTTATAACTCATCTTATTAAAAAATTGAGATAAAAAGGGAGATTTCAAAATAGTTCTGAAATTCAAAAGGGGAAGTTACAAGTAATGCTCTCGATTCTTGTGGCTTTAGTGATGATCTCTTCGAGTGACTTTGATCAACTAGAGTCGTCCGTTCGTGACAGTTCTTACTAGGGTCAGAGTATTGTTTGCCCGCAAACCTTCGATGAGAAACTGCGTCCTGCCGCAAGCGTGTCTCGAAAAGGAGCAATGACCATCAGTCTTCCGACACTTCACTTCGACTTCACTATCGGTTAGAGTCCTCATAAACTCGATAAATTGTAATTTCATTCACCACTTCCGATTTTTACAAATTCTTACCGTAATCCTGTATCTTTTTTCGCCATCAAACATTTTCAAAAGAAAGTCAAACTAGGTGCTGTGCGCCTATAAAAAAGGTTTCCGTGCCCAATTAGGACATGAATTAAGTGATTCAGATCTCCCGCTCTCTATCACCTACTGTCCCATCCCTTCTCTTTATTCTTCGTCTCCTCCTGTACTTCTACTCACATATCATACTTCCCCTCACATAACCTGCTTCCAGTTTCTTAATTGCTTCACCTCACATCACTTCGTCTTCTTCCTTGTCTATCCACTATTTTTCTTCTTTCCTTCCCTCTTGATTCCCATTCCCCTTTCATCTATCACCACTACTACTTCATTACTTCACAACATCACTTCTCCTGCGTTCCCTGGCTCTTGGTTCCCCTTTCCATTACAATCTCCTCACACACTCTCCTACCCATCACATACTTTAGTTTTAGATTCCTTCTTCTACTGCTTGCCCTCCCCTACTTCCACTACTTCACCTCCCATCACTTCCCCTACCTCTTTGTGCTACCTTTCTGTTCCATTCCTCGTCTGCTTCGCCACTATTTCCCCTCAGATATACTACTTCTCCTATTTCTACTACTTCACCTCCTGTCACATCCCTTATTTCCCCACTCTTCCACTAGTTCCTCTACTTCCCATACCACTTTATTATTTCTGACCCTTCCCTCCTAACCCTCCTCCTCTACTTCCTCTTACCGACCCTATTTCCATTCTCCTATTTATACTACTTACCCTACCCTTTTTCACAAATACATCCCCTATATTTTCTACTACTTCTACTTCCACTACTGCCTCTAATTGACTTTCATTTTGATTCCTC
>NC_046658.1:177837568-177856288 GCF_010883055.1 Belonocnema kinseyi
CCCCCCCCCCCCCCTCCCTTCCCTTCCGTTTTACATCAGTTTTCAGCTTTTTATTACTCAGCGTAAAATAACATATCCACCACCTCAAAAATCGACATTTCAAATATTTCAAGATTTTGGTGTTTTAAAAATATTTGGAGGACTTCAAAACATTTCAAAGGGTTTCAAAAATTGCAGGAGATTCCAAAATATTTGAATGATTTAAACTGATTTTAAGAATTTGAAAAAAACCCATCCGTTATTTGTTATTTACTCACCATGCAAATTGCACTACTTTCGTACCTCTTGATTTCCTCTTCCGCTACAATGTCACTCCTCCTCTTCCACTACTTCTCCTCAAATATTCTAATTCCCCTCACATACGCTAGTTCTTGTCTCCCACTTCTACTACTTTACCTTCCCTAATTTCACTATTTTGCCTATTACCATATCCCCTACTTTCCCTGCCTCTTGATTTCTTCTTTCCCCATCTTTCTTCCTCTCATCTGCGTCATATTCCCTACTTCCCCGCTCTTTCAATACTTCGTCTCACCTATCCTACTTGCATTCTCCTACTTGTACTACCTGCCCCCCACTCCTTCCACTACATATCTCCTGTCACTTCTACTACTTCTACTACTTTTCCTACTTCCACTACTTCTTTTACTTCCCCTTCCTCTTGAATCCCCCTTCTCAAAACCATCTCAAAAATCAAAGCCATCTCAAAAATAAAAATTTCGAAGATTTCAAGAGTTTTGTAATTTTAAAATATTTTTAAGATTTCAAAAAATTTCGAAAGGTTTTAAAAATTATAACGGACAGAAAAAAGGATCTAAACTTATTTCAGGATTTCAAAGACTTTCAAAGATTTCAAGATACTTTGGAAAAGTTTTAAAAAATGTCTAGAGAATTTGAGGGAGTAGATGAAATTAAATTAAAGTTATAAGGAACTGCAAGAGATTTCAAAGATTAAGACATTTTTAAAGGAATGTTAACTGATAATAAAAATGTAACATTTTGTATGGGATTTTAAAATTTTTTTAAAAGAAATGTGACAATATTTTTGAAAATTTAATAGAATTTTTTAAGTAGTTAAAAAATATCAAAAGACTATAAAGAATTTTTAACTGATGAAAAATAGAATTAAGTCGAAATTTCAACATGTGATAATTTCAGGTAATTGAAAATTCAATTTCATCTGTTCTTCCATATTGAAAATTCAATTTCTGAAAATTGAAAATTTAACTTATAAAAATTCAATTTTCTCTCACTTTTAACTGTTAAAAATTGAAGAAAATTAAAATTTTCACTGCACTCAAATGTTTTCATCGAAGAAAACGTTTCCGTAAACGATACTATAGAAAAGATTATTAACGCGAGGAGAGATATTTTTAAATAAATTTTGGTGATATTTAAAGCGGGGAAATCATTTTAATCTCGCCAAGCTGTGACAACCTTAAAACTTAGTTTATAATTATATTTTGTAATTTTTCTCCAAAATTTAAATTTTAAAGAACATTATATATTTATTTTTTAATACTCGTAACAATAATTATTTTCATTTGTATTTTTTTCATCAATAACAAAAAATAATTTAAATTCTTTCTATTCCTTAAGAAAATAATAAAAAACTTGGAAGTTTTCTGAAATCTTTTGGCATTTTGTGAAATCTTTTGAAATCTTTGAAATCTTTTAGAATTTTTGTAAAATATTATTATATCTTTTTAAAAATTCGTTATTTTCTTTAAGAAAGTATAAAAAAATAAGATTGTGTTTTTTGGTGTGTAGATTTTTTACCATTTTTAGGGTGTCTGTCCACCTGTTGTACTTTTTTTAAAGAGGAGAAGTTTAGGAAAATCAGGGAGGGAATTTAGGGGAAATGAGGAGAAATAGGAGAAGGGAAAGTAGAGGAAGAGGAAGGAAATTCAGGAAGGGGAAGCAGTGATAAGGGGTGGATAATAGAATGAAATGAGAGAGGGGTAAGTAGATAAATAGGGAAAATTAGGGGAGGGTGATTAGGAGAAATAAGGGGAAGTTAGGTGTGGGGAAGTAGGAGAAATGAGAGGAAATTAGGGCTCGGGAAATAGTGGAAGCGAGGGCTAATGATGGATTGGAAGGTGAGGAGAAGTGGGGTAGTTGAAATAAGGACCGGGAAAGTGGAGTCGTAGAAGGAGAGTGTTAGCTGGGAAATCGAGAAGAGGGAGGAGTATAGGAGGAAAATTTTGGGGAAAGAGGTTACGAAGGATGATTTGAGGGGAGCTATAAGTAGGAGAATGTAAGGGGTGTAGGGGCCGGAAGAAGACTGAAAGACTTAATTAATATCCCAATAGGCTACGAAACACTTTTTTATAGGCTCCTGGCGTCTACTTTGCCTAATTTTTCTTAACAAATAGTTTTTATCAACAATTTTGTTCTAGCAGGGCTTACATTGATTAATAATTGTTTAATAAATTATTCATTTTTTCCGAAAAAGATCCTCTCCTTCGCTCTAGTGGGAATCGAATCACAGAAGTTCCGATTGACAGTCAGGTGCTTTCCCCTTAAGCTACTTAAGCTACTAGAGAGATCGGAAGAAAAGTCCTTGAAAGATGCAAGGTTCCTGGCAAAATAAATTATTGTTAAATTAGTCTAAACTAAGTAGCATGTTATAAAATTGAATTGAATTGACTGGATTATAGAAAAAGTGGTCCTGGAATTTTTTCTGACTTCTCCAGCAAACCTGGTTACAGATTTGCTACTTAATTAATAGTTCAGAAGATTACTATGGATAGTATAAAAGGATTATTAATGTTTATAGAGAGAGAGAGAGAGAGATAGAGAGAGAGAGCTAAGCTTCGTATTTGTTGAATGATTGGATAGGAAGGATGAATTATGCTGGAAAGAGGGGGTGGGGTACAGGTTACATACTCAGTACTGAGGAGGAGCGATCTAATAGAAATTCAAGAGGGTGGTTGGAGGGTGGTCAGACGAGTGGGGTGGTGGTGAGGAATCCATAGATTGCACGGGTAACAATCAGCCGTAAATTATGGCCTCAATATCCATTGTGTGCCCTCCTAGCTCCTTTGCTATGAAGAGCAAAGGAGCTAGGCAGTCTAACCCCAAACTCTAAGGCCAAGACTACTCACCCCCTGGCGAATAAAGGGGCAAGGGGGCGAGTGCTCTCCTAAGCGAACCAAGAGATATGTATATTAATGGGGCAATCTTACATAGTTTTGTTTACCTTGCCATTCTCCCAGTGCGTGTACAATTACTATCCCTGCCCTGTCCCGGTCCCTCTGGTGCGAGGTTGCTGGCTGAGCTCTCCCAACCCCTTCCGCCCATCCTTACGTCCCTCCCTCCAATCCCTTCGATAACTACCGACAGTCGCCCGGCTTATCCATTTGCGATTCGATCTAGCTAATCTCTGCTTTTTGCATACAGTTCAAATTGACGTTTCGATTTTGATTTTTCTTTATTCATCAACAGTTCATTTTTTGAATTTTAAGAACTTCAAAAAATGGCACAAAATTAAAATTGAATTTTCAATTGTTGACGATTCAAAAAACGTCTGTTAAAAATTTAATCATAAACGTTAGATTTGTAAGACATAGAAAATTCCTTTTTTTTCCTCAATTTTATTTTATTTTCAGATCTTCAATTTTCCACTATTGAGAATTCAACTCTTGAAAAATCAAGACATTTGTAGGAAATTGAACATTCAGTTTTAAATCGTTTCAATTTTTTGAAATTTTCAATTAAAGAAAATTGAACATTCAACATTTTTGATATAGAAAAAATGATGAATTTTAGGAAATTAATAACTCAATGTTCTAGTTTCTATAGTTTTGATCAGATATAAATTTAACTGCTAAAAATTGGATATTCAACTGCTGAAATATAACGAAAATTAAAAATTGAATTTTCAGACATTAAAGTTTTTACTGTTGAGAATTTAATCGTTGAAAAATTAAAAAAGTTTAGGAAATTGAAAATTGAATTGTGTCAATTTTCTTTAATTTAAATCAGTTAACTTTTTAAATGTTGAAATTTACAGAATATGTAATAGAATTTGAATTGAATTTTAAACTGCTGAAAATTTTAAATACGATGGTTGGAAATTCGATCCTAACTTTTTTTTCAATTTTCAACAGTTGAAAATTTAACTGGTAACAATAGGAGAAAATTGAAAATTCACCTTTTTAAAAATGAAGAAAAATACGAATTGAGAGATATAGAAAATTTAAATTTTCTATGTGATTCAATTTTCTTCAATTTAATTTGATTTTCAGATTTCGAATTTTCCACTATCGAGAATTAAACTCCTGAAAAATCTAGAAAATTTCAAGAAATTGAAAATTAAATTTTAATTTGTCTCAGTTTTCTTTAATTGTAACAGTTCAATTCTTGAATGTTGATAATTACAGAACATTCCAAAGAATAAGAACTGAATTCTCAACTGCTGAAAATTTAAAATACGATTGTAAAAAATTTAATCCTGAATTGACTTCAATTTTCAACAGTTGGAAATTCAAATAATAAAAATGGAAGAAAATTGAATATTCTACTTTTGAAAAATGGAGAAATTTATTTACGAATTGTAGAAAATTAAAAACTCAATTTTCTAATTTCTTTAATTTTAAACAGATGAAAATTTAACTGTTAAGAATTGGGAAGAATTAAATATTCAACTGTTAAAATATAAAGAAAATTGAAAAATAAATTTTAGACCTTACATTTTTTACTGTTAAGAATTCAATGGTTAAAAAAGGAAGACAATTTTAGGAAATTGAAAATTTAATTTAAATTTATTTTTTTAAATTTGCAACAGTTCAATTTTTAAATGTTCAAAATGACGGGAAAATGAATAAAATTAGAATTAAATTTTCAACTGCATAAAATTTTAAATACAATAGTTGAAAATTCGTTCCTGAATTTTCTTCAAGTTTCAACAGTTGAAACATCAACTCGTAAAAATGAAAGAAAATTGAATATTCAACTCTTCAAAAATGCAGAGAATTACGAATTGTATGAAATTAAAAACACAATTTTTTATTTTCTTTAATTTCATACTGATCAAAATTTAACTATTAAAAATGAGAAAAAATTAAAAATTCAAGTGTTGAAACATGACAAAAATTGAAAATTATTTCAACTACTGAAAATTTAACATACGACAGTTAAAAATTCTACTGTCAAAAATGAAAGAAACCTACATTGAATAGAGAATTAGGAATTGTTGAAAATTCAATTTTCTATTTTCTTAAATTTTAATCAGATGAAAGCTGAACTGTTGAAATTGCAAGAAAATTGATAATTCAGTTATTCAAATATGGAGAAAATTAAAAATTGAATCTTGAGACTTCAAATTTTCCACTGATGAGAATTGAACTATTGAAAAATGAAGAAAATTTCAGGAAATTGAAAATGCAGTTTTAATTTCTTTCAATTCTCTCTAATTTTCAACAGTTTATTTTTCAAATTACCAGAAAATTGGATAAAATTCTAATTCTAAATTACCTTCAATTTTCAAAAGTTGAAAATTAAACTCTCAAAAATTAATGAAAAATGGAAATTCAACTGCTACATTATGAGGAAAATTGAATGATGAAGGGAACTAAAAATGGTAGGAAATTAAACATTTAATTTCCTATTCTCTTTAATTTTAAACGTATGAAAAATCAATGGTTGAAACATGAACAACAAAGTATTGAATTCCAAATTCAATTTTAATTTGATTCAATTGCCAAATTTCTTCTATTTTAAAGAGTTAAATTTTCAAATTTTCGAAAATTTCATCAAATTGAATAAAATTGAAATTAAATTTTGAACTGATAAAAATATAAAATACGAAGATACAAATTCATTAGTTAGAAATTCAGGTTCCAATTTTCTTCACTTTTCAATAGATTACTTTTAAAAGGCTGAAATTCAAGAGAATTAAAAATTAAAGCAAATTGAAATTAATTTATTGGTCGATAAGAATTCAACTGCTGAAAATTAAACTTTGAATGGCTGAAAACTGATTTTTTACGTGTTTGAACTAAAGAAAATTTAAAACTGAACTGTTACAACTGTTTAAATTAAAGAGAATTAAACATTGAATTTTAAAGATTTGGAAATGGAAGAAAATTAAAAATTAAATTTTCAACTGTTCAGATGAAAAAAATTGAATATTCATGATTTTTTATTTTAAAAATTTTTTAAGAATTGAAAATTCAGCTGTTAGAAATTCAAATTTGGAACATTCGATTTTTAACTTCCTAGAATTCATGGAAATTGAATTTTCAACTGTTTTTCTATTAGTTTATAATTCATGATTTCCATTTTGAAAAATCAAATACTCATAAGTTTCTCAAAACAATTTTATTTTGGTAAATCTTGATTAAACGTATCGTCTCATTCCATTTGGTAAACAAAATATTTTATTGGCCCTTGATTTGTATTTTTTCTTTAATTTTCAATTTAATCTAATTTTGAGACAGTTGACTTTTTAATTTTTGTTTTAAACTTCTAGCAGCAGAATTTTCAATTTATTCCTTTTTTTCAATTTCATGCCATTGCTAGAAGTTGAATTTTCAACAATTAAACATTCAGTTTCCTTTATTTATCAACAGTTACATATTCCATTGTTGAAAATTCAATTATCTTTAAATCTGCAATATTTAAAAACTATTCAAAAACTTTCAACAAATAAATAGAGTTATTCGAAATTTTGTATTAAAAATTAACTTCAAGTCAAAAAAGTAATCGTCGTAGAAAACAAATTAAATTACTATCTTAAATTAGAATTTAAAAACATGTGGAGCGAACTCATTATAGGATTGAAAGAAACTTGCCCAAACTATATTTGATTTTAAAAAATGTTCATATGGGACCACTCTCATGCATAGTTTAATATCAGCTGCTTGCCAGTACACGAAGTATGAGTGTTATAAATTAATTAGGAGGGTTAAATTCGCAACTGAACTACAACTTTGGGTTCAGAGGTTTGAGGCAAGTATCTTACTAGTTTGTCGGCTGAAGGGACTCGGAAAGGGGTCGGTTATGTTTGGTCTTACAAGGGACCTCTAAACCAACTTGCTTACCACTCATAGAAGGATGATAACGTATTAATCCTTGGAATAGCAGCAGGGAATGTATCCATCCCCAAATCAAAATACGCAAAGTATTTTTACATTCTCATCAGAAAAGGTATTCAATTTTTACCCCCCCCCCCTTCACCTGTTTTTTTATCCAATTTCCATGTTTTGAGACCATTTTAATTTTTTTTAAATTGAAAATTGATCTTTTGTTCTTGAGAATTGATGTATTTTGTTAAAAATTAGTTTTTTGGTTTCAGTCGAAAATTAATCTTCTTGGTTGCAAATTCGTCCTTTTGGAATGAGAATGCAATTGTTTAGGTCTAAATTGATCTGGTTTGTTTAAAGATTCAACAATTTGGTAGAAAATCAAACTATTTGGTTAAAAATTAATGTTTTTGTTAAATGATATAACTATTTTTGTATACATTTTAATTTTTTATAGATAATTGATTTTTTGTTTAAAAAAATCCTATCTTTCGGTTTAAAATACAAACACGTTGGTAGAAAAAAAAGTTTTTGCTGGAAAATTCATTCTTTTATGATTCATCATTTTAGTATTTTTTTTTTAATATAGTTATTTGGTGCAAAAGTATCTTCTTTTATGTTAAGAATTGATTTTTCTCATTTTTGTTAAAAAATAATATCTTCGGGCTTAAAATACAAACAGTTGGAGCTCTTTGCTGGAAACTTCAACTTTTCCAGTTTTCAGAAAATTAATCTTCTGAGTTAAAATCGTCTTTTCGAATGAACGCTATTGCTTAAAACTCATTTTTATTTAAATTTATAATTTCAGTAAATTTTTTTGTTTGAAAATATAATTATTCTGTGGAAAACTTTCTTCTTTTTTGTTAGGAATTAATTTTTTTAATTTTTGTTAAGAAATCATATCTTCGGGTTTATAATAAACAACATTTGGTAGAAAAATAAGCTTTTTGCTGGAAAATTCAACTATTCCAATTTTCAGAAAATTAATCTGACGAGTTAAAATCAGCTTTTTGAATAAGCTCAATTATTGAAAATTCATTTTTTTATGATTCATCATTTTAGTAAATTTTTGTTGTTGAAAACATTATTGTTTTTTGGAAAACTTTCTAGTTTTTTGTTAAGAATTAAGTTTTTTCTATTTTTATTAAAAAATCATATCTTCTTGTTTAAAATACAAACAATTTGGTAGAAATTGAAGCTTTTTGCTGGAAAATTCAACTATTACAATTTTCAGAAAATTAATCTGACGAGTTAAAATAATCTTTTTGAATGAACTCTATTGTTGAGAATTCATTTTTTCATGATTAATTATTTTAGTAAAAAAAATTTGTTTTTCAATATAATTATTAGGCGGAAACTTATTTTCTGTTGAGAATCAATTTTTTCAATTCTCAATGTAACTATTCCACTTTTTATTAAGAATTGACATTTTCTATTGAATGTTGATCTTTTTAAGTTAATAATTCATGTATATTATTAAAAGTTTGTATATTTTTGTCGAAAATTAATCTTTCTGGTTAAAATTTCATAGTTTTTAGATAAAAATGCAATCTTTTGCTTCAAATTGGTTAAAAACCAAGCTATTTTCATAAAAATTTAACTTTTTGGTAAAAAAATCAACTTTTTTATAAAATATTCATGCTTTGTATTAAAAATTTAACTTTTTGGTTTAAGATTAACTTTTTTGTTAAAAATGTATATTTTTGGGTTGAAAATTCAATCTTTATGTAGATAATTCATCGTTTCGTATATATTTCGTCCTTTTGGCTTTGAAATCAATCTTTTTGTTGAAAATTCAACTACTTGGTTGAAAGTTGAACTAGATTGTTGAATATTTATATATTTTTGAGATACACCTCCTTGGGTCAAAATCTAACTATTCCATTTTTAGAAAATTAAAGTTTTCGGTTAAAAAATCATCTTTTGTGCTGAACTCTTTTGTTAAAAATTAAATTCTTTAAAATTTATTAATTCAGTTGAAAATTGACGCCTTTAGTCGCAAATTTAACTATTTTCTTAAAAATATATTTTTTGCTTACGAATAAATTTTGTTTAAATAATAATGTAACTATTTCATGTTTGGTTACTAACTCATATTTTTTATTGAAAATTCACCTTTATAGTTAACAAATTTCATATTTCGTTAAAAATCGTGTTTTTTGGTCGAAAATTAATCTTCTTGATTGAAAATTTATTCTTTTTTAAGCTTTTTATGTATAAATTATTCTGGTTTGATTTAGGATTTAACAATTTAATACAGAATTAAACTATTGGGTTAAAAATGATCTTTTTTGATAATAATTCATATTTCTGGTAGAAAATTGAGCTTTTGGGTGAAAACTCATATTTTTACATTAAAGATTGTTTTGTAGATAATTTTGCCTTTTTGGTTTGAAATTTAAAAATGTGTTTTAAAACTTCTGATTTTTAGTAGAGCATTTATCTTTCTGCTGGAAAAATCATATTTTTGTTGAAAATTGAACTTCTTGGTTGAAAGTTTAACTAGTTTGTTAAAATTTTATGTTTTTTTTCAATTCACCTCCTTGGTTGAAAATTTAACTATGCCATTTTTAGAAAATGAATCATTCGGATTAAAAAATGATCTTTTGGGTTGAACACTTTTCTTGGAAATTAATTTTTTCATGGTTCATTATTATAGTTAAAAATTTAACTATTTTACTGAAAAATTTTGTTGTTGTTTGATAATTAACTCTTTTAATTAACGATGTAACTTTTTATTTTTAGTTAATCTTATTGGTTGAAAATTTATGCTTTTTGATTCCAATTGCAACTGTATGGGTATAAATTAATCTGTTTTGTTTGAATGTTCAACAATTGTTAGAAAATTAAATTGTTCTGTTGAAAATGATATTATTTGTTAAAAATTAACAATTTCTATGAAAATTTAACTTTTTGTAGAAGAATAACTTTTTTCTTCAAAAATCATATTTTTTGGTTTCAAATTTAATCGTTGCGCAGAAAACTCGTCCTTTTAGATTTAAAATAAAAAAATATTGAAAACTCTTTTTTTTTTTAGGTTACCTGGAAAATCCATATTTTTTGTTGAAAATGTGACTACTTGTTTGGAAGTTTAACTAGTTTGTTAAAATTGTATGTTTTTTTTAATCCATCTCCTTGGTTAGAAATTTCACTGTACCATTTTTAGAAAATGAATAACCCGGGTTAAAAAATTATCTTTTGGGTTGAAGACTTGAGAAATAATTGTTTTAATTAACAATTTAACTATTTTATTTTTGGTCAAAAATTGATATTTTTCATTGAAAACTGACCTTTTCTAATTGAAGTCTCGTATATTTTGTTCAAAATTCGTCTTTTTGGATAGAAAATTATTCTATTCTGTTGCAAATTAACTTTTTTGTTAGAAATGAATATATGTTTGGTTTAAACTTAACTTTTTGTTTAAAACTAAACTATTTTTAAGAAAATTTAAGTTTTTGGTAAAAAATTGATTTTTTTTTAGAAGATCGGAGATTTAGGTACTTTTTAACTGCAAATTTAACTATTCTTTTTTTGAATGAAAATGTATTTTTATTTATTTTTAAAATTCACCTGTTTGGTTGAAAACTCATTTATTTTGTTAAAAATTCATCTTTTCTGGTAGAAAATTACTCTTTATGATAAAATATTCAAGTATTTAATTTTAAATTCATTCTTATTGATAAAAATTTAATCTTTTTGGGTCAAAAATAAAAGTATTTAGATGAAAATAAATCTCTTTTGTTTGTAAATAAAACTACTTGTTTCAAAAATGAACTAGTTTTTTATAAATGTGGTATTTTAGTTAAAGATTTTTAACTTTCGTAATTTTAGTTCAAATTTCATCTCTTTTTAAAAAATGTAAATATTTCGTTGAAAATGATTGTATTTTATTTTTAAAAAACCGTCTTTTCTGGTAGAAAATTGAACTACTCGTTTCAAAATTTAACAATTTGTTAAAAATTTAATATTTTTTATTCTTTTTTGGTAGAAATTTCATCTCTTTTAATTAAAAGTGCGACTGTTTTATAAAAAATTCATATTTTTAGCTTGAAAATTTAACTATTTTCAAGTTGAATTTCTTTTTTTTTTTGACTGATAAATCGTTCATGGTTAAAATTCCTCTTTTTGATTTACAAATTCAGATCTTTTTGTTGACACTTAATATTTTTTGGTTTAAAACACAACTGTTCGATTAAAAATTATTCTGCTTTGTTAAAGAATGCAACTACTTGATTGAATATTTTTTTAGTTAGGATTTAATCTTCTTAGTTGACGATTTATCTCATCGGTTGAAAATTGAACAATTTTGCTAGAAATTCGTTTTTCTTTTTGTGCTAAACATTAATTTTTTTTAAATGAAAAATTTAACTATTTGTTCAAAAAGGTGGAGTTTAATATTTTTTACTAGAAACTTCAATCATTTAGTTGAAAATTTCCATTTTAGGTTAGAAATTCATCCTCTATAAGTTGAAATTTTATGAATATCGGGATTTGATATTGCACTCAAAATGTTATTTAAATTAATTTAATTTAAAAGAATTTTTTTCTTCAACATTGCCCAATTTTTTGGAAAAATCACCCTCTTTCCTATGTCTCGCTTTCCTATCTTTTTCTACTTCTTTTTTAGTACTTGACAGTGATTCGCTCTCGCAAATCTTGTGTGAATTAATGTAATCAATCCTATTGATTGTGCTTCACATTCAAACTGAAAGTCATGGATAGGTAAACCGTGTATTTTCAAATTTCATAAACCATAATTTGTACAAATTGATCAAACATCGCAGCGTGCACGCGTCTGTGGCGAGTACTAATAATTTGTGACAATTTTGAAATTCTAACAAATTTGTTTTGTCCTGTATCATATGATAGGAATGTAAACTGCATGTCGCTATAAACAGAACCGTAATTTTCAAATACAGATATTGTGAGCTACAAAAAGGGCTTTGTCAATTTTGTAATAAATAAATTTCATATTGATTACGGTCTGCTATTGGTTGCAAATTTATTAATAATTAATGAGATCTCGATGGCAGTATTTTTTCAGTAAATATATCTAGGCTGACAGCTTGACCGGAAAACCGGGAAAGAACTATTTTATTGAAAATCAACTTTTTTATCTAAAAAATTAACTATTCTATTAAAACATTGAATTAATTTTCTGAAAATAAGTTTTTTGTGAAGATTTCAATTTTGTCTCTAATGAGCTGAAAAGTAAGGTAGTTTAGAAGTATATTGTTTATTGTGAACCTTTTTAATGGTTTTCAGCATATGTATTTTTTTATAAGAAAATATGTTTCTGTTCAATCTTAAATTAAAAGTTTTATCTTTTTTTATTAACATTCAATTATTTGGCTGAAAATTTATATTTTTTTAGTTAAAACTTCAACTTTTTGTTCGAAAAATTATTGCCTTTGTGGAAAATTCTTCTTTGTATAGAAAATTAATCTTTCTGGTTGAAAATTCATCCTTTTCCTATAAAGTCCATCTATCCCAGTTGAAGATTTATCGTTTTAGTTTAAATTCACCAGTTTGGTTGAAAATTTATTTCTTCAACTGAAAATTCAACTGTTCCATTTTTAATTAAAAATTGTTTCTTCCTGGTTCAAAATTCAACAAATTGAATGAAAATTGATCTTTTTTATAGAAAATTCAACTATATTGTTGAAATTACACGTATTTTGTTAAAAAATCAATTTTTTTATAGAAAATTATCTTTTCTTTAAAAGTTAATATTCTTGTCTAAAAATTCTTCTTGTAGGTTATAAATTCAAGTATTTCAGTTAAATGTTTATCATTTTAGGTAAACAATTATCTTTTAGGTTAGAAATAAAATTATTTGGTTTGAAAGTTAATTTTTTTTAAATTATTTAAACTTTTTAGTTACTCGAAATTATTTTTTACTTCAAAATTAGTCTTTTTTTATATAAATCAATGTTGAAGATTGATCTTTCTGGTTTGAAATTCAACTATTCTAGTCAAAGATTTAAAATTTCAATTGAAATTTAATCACTTTTTTTATCTGTAACTATTTTTTTAAGTTAGTTTTTTTTATTGAATGTAATTTTTTAACTGAAAATTTAACTTATTTCACTCGAATATTAAGAATGAATTTCTTTCTAAAAGTTAATCTTCTTGTCTAAAAATTATTCTTGTCGGTTAGAAATTCAAGTATTCCAATTAGATATTTATCATCTTATTTGTAAATTCATCTTTTAGATTGGAAATGAAATTACTGGGTTCAAAGTTTTCCATCAGTGGAAAATTCGACTGTTTTTGTAGAAATTAATATTCTTGATTTAAAATTTATCTTTTTTTATCTAAAGTTCAATTATTTCATTTAAATATTCATGATCTAAATTTAATATTTCATTTTCCAGGTAAAAATGCATCTGTTTGTTTGAACGTTAATTTTGTAAACTTGAAATTTAATTATTTAATTTTTTACCTAAAGCTTTATTGTTTTTTTATGAAAATTCGTGTTTTTGTTTAAAAATTTAACTATTCCAGTTGAAGATTCATCATTTTGATTAAAAACAAATGATTCAAGTTACAAATTGAATTTATAAACTAAAAATGTAACTGTTAAATTTTTGGCTAAAAGTTTATTTTTTTATAGTTCAAAATTCAACTATTTGGTTAAAAATTGGTCTCCTTTGAGTGAAAATTCAACTATTTCGGTAAAAAGTTCAATTTTTTGGAGAATTGTATTTTTGGTATAAAATTAATCTTGTGGTTTAAAAATTTATCTTTGTGGTTGAAAATTCAGTGCTTTAGTTCAATATTGACAATTTTAGTTGAAAATGTTTCTTTTTGGCTTGAAACTAAACTATTATATTTTTTCTAACTGATAGCTTTACCACTCTTTTTTGGTTGAAAATTGATATTTTTTAGTGGAAAATATAAGTATTTGTTTTCCCCCAAACCCACAAACCCACATACCCCAAAACCCACAAGCTCCATATCCACAACTTACAAACCCCAAACCCACAAACTCACAAACCCCAAACCCACCAGCTACATATCCACAAACGTACAACCCCCAAACCAACAATCCCAAACCCATGAACCCCGGACCCACAAATCCCAAACACACAAGCTCCATATCCACAAACATACAAACCCACGAACCCCAAATCCACAAACCCCAAATTAACAAACCCGAAACCCAGCAACTCCAAATTATACCAATTTCTCAATTGGTATTATAAGATGTGAGGTATTTGGGTTTTTGGAATTGAGGTTGGTCGGTTTGAGGTTTGTGGATTTGGTTTATTGATATAGAGCTTGTGGGTTTGGGGCTTGTTCGTTTGGGGTTATTTATTTGTGGGTTTGCGGCTTGTTAGTTTGTGGGTTTGAGGCATGTTAATTTGGGTTTTGTAGGTTTAGGGATCAAATTTTTGCAGAAATTCCAGGTTTTTAACCATTTGTTGAATTTTACTCCAAATTCTGACGAGCTGGTTCAATTCTGCGAATGGATTCGCGTTCAGCGATCCCAAAAACATAAAGTATACCTATTCGAATTCTAGTAGACTCGCAAAACCATTTTGTGGTCCTGTGTTATTTATCACTATCATCAATTGATAATACTCTGATCACCACCTAAACATCATTCTGGGGGGCCGTTCATTTTTCGGAACGGTAAAAATTAAGAAAATTTCAGAATGGGTTATAATACATAATGGTAAAACTTAGGAATAGCAAAAAGTAGGAAAGAGCAATAAGTCGGAAATCCAAAACTCTGAAAGGTATTTCTTCGGAAACCAAAGAAGCGGAATGGGTGAAAATTCAGGAGCGTTAAAAGTAGGAGGGTGAAAAATTAGGAATATGTACATATACGGAGAGGAAAAATTTGGAAAGTAGAAAAATTCGGAATTGTTAATAAATACACCTATTAGCATGTGTATCATTGCTTATTTATGGTAGCAAACAAATGTTTATCGCAGTGAATTTAAATGTCATATCATAATAAATTTATGTTGTATGTTGCAAATTATTTTTAAATTATATAATGATAGAAAATAATTATTTTTTCGTGAAAAATTTAAAATGACGGTTATCATAAATTTATTATGATATGCTATTTAAATTTACTGTGATAAATATTTGTATGCTACCATAAATAAAAAAACTATAGACCTGCTAATAGCAACATTTATTTACTATTCCGAATTTTTCTACTTTCCGAACTTTTCCTCTTCGTATTTTTACTTATTCCTAATAGTTCACCCTCCTAATTTTAACGTTTCCGAATTTTTACCCATTCCGCTTCTTTGGTTTCCGAATAAATACTATTCAGAGTTTTGGATTTCTGATTTATTCCTTTTTCCGAATTTTTGGTATTCCTAAGTTTTATCATTATGTATTATAACCCATTCTGAAATTTTACCTTTCTTAAATTTTATCCGTTCCGAAAAATGAACGGGTCCCTCATTCTGTACATCATAATTTTATCTAAGACAGAAATTTAACGCAGTAAATCAAATTAAGAGAAAAAGTTGTCAAGTATAAGATGGAAGGTTATAAACACGGTCCTCATTTTAGCAGACTAGCTACATTTCTCTCATTCAACAATCTCATCTGTGTAATCTCTAAAGCTTCGATAACAAACTGCCGTGAGAATCGGTATTGCGTGGTTGGGGGTGTGAATACGACTTTAATGTACTTTGTAGTTCCATAAACTCTGTCATCTCTCGACGTTTTCCCTTTTCCTCCATAACTGATGAAATGGCGATTTTAATGACAATTATCCTATTTCTGCTTTTGGTTCTTTGTTCTTATATCAGCTGACAAATGCATTGTTCATTATTCGTAATTCATTCTGAAATTAATTGAAGAAGCTATGGCATGCATTATTTAATACTATTTTTTAGCAATGCCACTATTTTTACAAAAATTTCATCAATGCCACTATTAAAATTTAAGAAATTTAAAAGAGGTAAAAATCCAATTTAAAATCCTATTTGATATCCAATAATAAAGTTAATGTACAGAATTTTGGAAAATAAAACCAAAAATCCAACGACCAAATTTGGACAGGAAACAAGTTTTTTTTGCCATAAATAAAAGGGAGGAAAGCAAAATGAGAACGCAACCAACCAAATCCACTTCCCTTTCTTTTTAATTTTTTATTCTTTCTTATTTTTACTATTATTACACGGAGAAAAATTGATGGTCAACCTGAATATCTAGAATGTCTGGCTGAGTTTTCACTTAAAAGATTTGAGTTTGAACTATGGGATAGCCTCCTAGATAGTTGGACGTATCATCCGCGGTGTGTCAAAATTTGATGCTTAGGTTTATTATCCCAATAAATCTGCCCGCTTCGCGGGCACATTCTCATCGCACGCGGGCTCGCTTCGCTCGCTAGTTTGAGCGCGCCTTTGGCGCGCGACGGTTGTATTTCGCGCTTCGCGCTCGATAATAGGTTACCTCGCGCTCGGATATTTATTCTTTGCATTTGGAACGCTTGAGAAAAACTTTATCAAAAAGATCTCTTTTAGATGGCAGTATTTATATGCGTCTTCATATTCTGAATTGTTTACTTAATTAAGTATAGTCAAAGATTAAGTTTCTCAAAGCTCTGTAGGCTTTGAGGTACACATTTTCATCGTAACACTCGCACTGCACGCTAGATTTCCGACAGACATTTGTAAGCAGGTTTTTTCTTGGATTTTTTTTCTCGTGAGTTTCGTCGTTTTTCCACAGATTTTTTTTTTTTTTTTTTTCAACGTTATTTTTCAAGAATGAAACAAAAAGTACGCGTCCTATCAAGAAGTGATTCTTAACGAAATTCTAGATCTTTTTTGGGATAACCATTTTTGTTAATTCATATTTTTTCGTATCCTACATAGTTTGTTCACAAAATGGATTTTTTTATTTTCCATTATTTTTTGTGCAATCAAAATTTCAATTTTCGATTTTTGAAGAAAATCCAAAAATTGGTTATAATAATCTTCTAGGGCTTACAAAAAGAAATGTTTTTCTTCTCTACACTTTTTTTCATATCGTGCGTTTTTCGGCTTCAAATTTTGATTTTCGATTGATAAAAAAAATGTAGAAAACGCTATAACTCTGAGAATTTTTTTTATCGAGAAAAGTCATGAGGATAAATTGTTTGTTCTTTTTAATACTATAAATATGCGTACATAGAATTTTCAAATTCAGAAAAAAGTTGTTTAAGAAATTTTCAAAATGCGCTCACTTTTTGAATTTTTATCGCAAATGCCTGGTTCACGAACTCGTCCTTTCTTTTAGGACCTAAAAATAGTGTGCCAAAAATGACTTTGATTCGTTCACTTTTTCGAAAGTTATCGTGTTTACGGACGGACGGACGGACAGACACACAGACGCCATCGTGAAAACCTGATTTTCGGATTCAGGGGGTCTCGAAACGTGGAGATCCGTTGAAAAAGTGTGATGTCAAATTTCCAACAATTCTAATACTTTCTCAATCATAAATGATGAGAATGTAAAAATCAAGCTTACGATTCTTGAGTGTCAAAAATTGAAGACTAGATGCACCATCTTAGAGTGTCTAGTTTGCAATACTTGGGGTGTGTACTAGATTATTTTAGAGTGTCAACTTGAAAATCCAAGAATATTAAGGTGGAATATAGAAAATGGTAAAATCTATTATGTTCATATACTCAAAATTATTATCTCTGTTAGTCAAAACAACTATCGCGGATAATTAAAACCACTATGTTTTATAATTGAACCGAGTATCTCGGGTAGTCAAGTCTTTTTTTTAATTATTAAAAAATTAATTTTGCCACATACCAGAAGCTTCACATGATGTTGATAAATTAACAGTTACATATGTTTTCTGTTTTTAAACCCAATACTACTTTCGTAATAAAACAGAAGGTGTAACTGGAAATACCGACATTACGTGATATTTCTGGTATGTGGCTAAATTAATTAAGTTTCTAAAAGTATGTCACATATGAAGCAATGGATTAAATAAGTGAACTGATACTTTTGAATGAAAAATATGTATGTTTTATTTTTATACAGAACAAATATACTCGGGTAAAACATACATATTTCTGTTAAAATAATTTTTATAAAGAGGTATTCAACCACAGATCGAACTATGGTACTTTCGAGCACCGTGATCCAAATTCTCTCTCGACTTCAGAAAGAAACATTAACTTTCCAATAAAAGAAACAATTTTCCCAAAAATAGTTCAAGATTTAACCAAAGTGGAATATTTTCAATACAAAGAAAAGAATTTCTACGACAACAGTTCACACAAAAAACAGAAGATAAACTGTACATCTATTTCCGACAAAAGATTCGCTGCAACCAAAATTAACTTCACAGGATAAACTTTACACAAATATCGGTTAAACTTTCTTTTGTTTTTTCATGACAAACACATATTTTTTGAAAGACGCGAATTTGGCTAAACAAAACTTTATCGCTCTAAAAAATTTCCGGCAACAAATTTTATTCTTAGTTTTTTTGTGTTCAACTTGTAGCAAAACAGTTACTTGTCCATCAAGAAATACAAATTTTCTACCAAGAAAGATGACTTTTCAACCATACAAATTTAATGTTCAATTGAACTTTAAACGAATACAATATACAGTACGAGGGTAGTTCAATAAGTCCTTAGAATGACCAACAGATGGCGCGCGAATCGCTCCAAATCATCTGTGTTCAGTCAGCACCACTCCCGACTAGATATAT
>NC_046658.1:177856388-177860129 GCF_010883055.1 Belonocnema kinseyi
TATAGAGCTCCAAGGAGATTATGTTGAAAAATAAAAAAAAATTTACCTAAAAAAAATTGTTTTTATACTTCATTCTAAGGACTTATTGAACTACCCTCGTATGAAGTTTTAACCAAAAATGGAACAGTCAAATTTTCGGATAAAGACTGCGATAAAGAACAGTTTGAAAAAAACGAATTTTCAAAAAAAGGTTGTTATATTTTCAAAAAAAAAAATGAATTTTTGACCAAGAAGATTAATTTTTTGCCAGAAAAGACAAAGTTTCAACCTATCCAATAAACAGAATAAAGTTTTGACGAAACTTAAAATAGTTGAATTAGGAGATGAAAAAAAAATCATTTTTAACATAACTTTTCTAAATTTCCTACAAAGTTATAAAATTTGAAATTAAAAAAATTCATTTTTGAACAAGAGGATTAATGTCCTACCAAAAAAGACCAATTTTGAACCAAATACATGAATTTTCAACCAATTTATTTAATTTTAAGGCCAAGAAGACGAATTATCTACAAGAAAATTAAATTTTCAACCAAAAAAATGAATTTTAACATAAAATGATGCATTTTTCGACCAGAAAGATGAATTTTCAACAAAAACCGATTTTAAAATCCAGAAAGAAAAGAAGTTTTTCCAAATTACTAAAATTTTAAAGGCATTAAGTTAATTTTCAACCAAAAAGTGTAAGTTTCCAACGAATAATGTGAAGTATGTATTTCTCTCTTTGACTGTTGAGAACAAATTATGGATTGTACATGATACTTTCTGGAAGATCAAACTCACCATTTAAATTTTGATACTCAAAGTTTGACTATCTTTTTTTTCGTGCAAACTACAATAAAAAACATTTGCATAAAATAATCACTAAGGTTCTGGCAATTACACAGCACACTTATCAAGGTCAAACAAAATATAAATAAATCAATAAAAATTCCAGCAGATAGGAACACCAACAAAACGAAGATGCTCTCTCCCTTCTGATTTTTTTTCTCTTCTTTATTTTTGACCAAAAACAAGAATTTTTGTCTTTACTTTTGTAGGATATTTTAAACTGCAATGGGAAGATTTTATGGTGTTTGGTCACCATAAAATACCTTAAAATACTCTAAAATAATCGAAGGTCTTTGAAATTCCTATAAACTATTGAAATAAATCAAAAGAGTTCTAGAAATATTTTCACATTTCCTAAAATATTTAAAATACTTTGACATCTTTTAAAATCCCTTGAAATATTTTAAAGCTCTTGAAACTACCTGCGAATTTGTTGCAATATCCATTCATAATAGAATATACCCACAAATAAGGATTAGTATAATGGAAAATTATGTACTTGATAAAAAATATTTATTTTTTACTTATCGATTAAGAAAGATTTCAACTAATTTTTTAGAATTGTGAATCAATTTTTGATAATAGTTTAAATCTCTTGAAAATGCATTGGAATCTCTGAAAATACCCTAAAATAATTCAAAGTCTTTGAAATTGATATAGGCTATTGAAATAAATTTTAAAAAAGTTTTAAAAATCTTTTAAAATTTCTTAAATTTATTCAATTCCTATGATATCTTTTAAAATATTTTGAAATATCCTCGAATATTTAAAATCCTTTTAAATCTTTTGAAATTTCTTAAAGATCCTAAAAATGCCATCGAATTTGAAAAAACTCTTTAAAATATTTTAAATCCTGTATTTATTTTGTCAATTGATCATAAGGGTCAGTTAAATAAAAACGTGCTGGCTTTGTATACAATTATCAGATAAATTCAGTTAATAATTGAGTTTAAGTTAACAAAAATAATTGTTTAAACAATTTATGATCATTGTTAATGATATTCCTTTTGCTTCATGGATAGAATGTTGCGGTTTTTTCTGATAATTTCAAGTGTTTGTCTATTTTTCATTAGGCCTGACTTAGTAATTAATTAAAATTAGCAAAAATAATTGTTTAAACAAATTATTATTGTTTATGACTATCTTCATCTATATTAATATCTGATACTTGCGGTTTTTTGGCAATTCTTACCCTTCTGTCCCTTTTTACGTAGTGAGGTAATAATTAAAGAAAGTTAACAAGAAACTTGTTTAAACCATTTAATACTGTTTTTAACTATCTTTTCTTAGATAAGTGCTAGAAATTTTACGTTTTTCTAAAATCTGTAACTTTGCGTCGCCTTTTTATTTATGAAGAAGTAATAAATCAGCCACAACAAAAACCATTTGTCAAATAGTATTTTTGTATTCAATATGATCGGTGTAGAAAATTTGAAGCATGTTTTAAATATCTGTTTTATTTCAGAAAAATATATTCACAAAAAAGAAAGTAATTATTTAAAATGTAATTTTCTCTATTGTTTATTTATTAACTGTTAAGAACTCAGCAGGCGAATCAAAGTTTTCAATAAGTGAAAAAGCACTGAAGCTAAAAATTAGAGAAAGAAAACTGCAACTATGAGACATTGATATAGATGAAGATAGTCACAAACTATAAAAATTTGTTCAAGAAATTATTTTTCTTAAATCTTATTAATTATTAAGTCACGCCTAATGGAAAATTGACAAACAGTTGAAAATTTTAGAAAAACCGCAACATTCTACGAATTGAGCAAAGAGAATATTATTAACAATTATAATAAATTGTTTAAAGAATTATTTTTGTTTACTTGAATTCATTATTATTTCGCTCCTATTGAAAATTGGACAAAAAGCCAGAAATTTGAGAAAAAATGGCATATTTCTAACCTTATTCAAATATAATATTAATAATAATAATAATTTTTTTAAACGACTAATTTTCTTGACTAAGTAATTACGTAACTTATCTTAATTGAGAATCTGACTAAAAGTGAATTTTTTTAAACTGCAATTTTGCAGCATTTTTCGAAGAGAATATTATGAATAATAATAAATTGTTTAAAAAATTATGTGAACATCTAATTATCAGTATCAAACGGTATTTTATGTGTCAGAAACAATTTGCATTAAAAATCCGCAAAAAAGCTATAATTAGCACCAAAAACTTGCAAAACCCATTTTTTCATTTATAGGGTTTATTTCGGACTCTATAAAACAGACTTATGGTGTTGATATTTGAAAAGCGATATTTTATTCGTATTCTATAGCTAATTGCAAAGAGAAATGATGAGTTTCGACTCGATTGACATAATATTGAGGATTTTGAAAAAGATTGACAAAAACGTCTTTCTTCTTATAGGAAATACGTTTTAAACTTCATGGGATTGCAGCACCTTTAAATATCATTTTTTTTAATGCATTTATTATTGTGTGGATTCAAACAAATTTATGGGGTGTATCTATACAACTTTTTTTTTCCAATGCATTTTTGGACCATCCGAATGTACACCAAAGTGCCCTGTCTGGATAATTTCAAACTTCAGTCATTTCAATTTAACTATGTTGTTCAAATCGATCAAGATACGTAGCTGCGGATCCTTCGCACTCATTTCCAATATCGGTGAATCTTTGCTCGTCATGCAGAAATACGATTAAAATTACGTGTATTCCTGATGACACGTGTTCATTCTCATGATGCGGCTCGCTCGCGTGATAAGCTGTGATGCGTTCAATAGCGAATTAGACTTACAACCCGCTAAACCTATTTGATGCCGATGGTAATGCTATTTACGTGTCGTAATTGGCGTGTTATGTTAGTTTCTCAGCAATCATCCCGAAAAGTCACAGAAGAGAAAAGTGTCTCTATACCTTTACATTTAATCGTTAAACATT